>NW_026512257.1:242666-447666 GCF_027579735.1 Bombina bombina
AGGAGGAGGGCGGGACCTGAGCGGCACTGAGCGAAGGGGGAGAGGACGCCGAACGCCGATAGGAACAAACGCCAAGTGAGTAACACGAGAAGGGCTCTGCACTTTTCAGCGGCAATGAATGTTACCCAGTATTATGTAAGTTTGATGGGACTCTGCTTTGGGTGGTGAGACACCCGTTTATAGCTGCTTATTGGATTGATTGTTACATAAGTCTCCGTCACTACAGAAATTGGAAACAGTGTTTGGATACCACTGACATTACTTCTTTTGACCGCTTAAGTAAAATCAAACTTAGAATCTGGTATTACAGGGTCACACTGTGAATGAGGCCATTTGGCTTTGGGTATACTCTTTATGAACTACAAGTTTTTGTTCAGTATTGGTGTCAGTTTCCCACTTTCTCTCTTTGGTTGTTTCTCAGAAAGGATAACACTGTGTCTGTATGAAATTTTGTTAGATAAGACGACGCCTGAATCAGAATATCGTCCAGATAAGGCGCCACTGCTATGCCGCGCGGGCTGAGGACCGCCAGAAGGGACCCTAGAACCTTTGTGAAGATTCTGGGTGCTGTGGCCAACCCGAACGGAAGAGCCACGAACTGAAAATATTTGTCCAGGAAGGCAAACCTTAGGTACTGATGATGATCCTTGTAGATAGGAATATGAAGGTATGCATCCTTCAAGTCCACGGTAGTCATATATTGAATCACCTGGATCATTGGTAAAATTGTTCGAATGGTCTCCATCTTGAAAGATGGGACTCTGAGAAACTTGTTTAGACTCTTGAGGTCTAAAATGGGTCTGAACGTTCCCTCTTTTTTGGGAACCACGAAAAGATTTGAATAAAACCCCTGCCCCTGTTCTAGTCTTGGGACAGGACGAATTACTCCCATAGTAGAGAGGTCTTTTACACAACGTAAAAACGCCTCTCTTTTTATCTGGTCTGCAGACAATCGTGAAAGAAGAAATCTCCCTCTTGGGAGAAATTTTTTTAATTCCAGTTGATACCCGTGGGTCACGATTTCCAGTGCCCAGGGGTCCTGAACATCTCTTGCCCAAGCCTGGGCAAAGAGAGAAAGTCTGCCCCCTACTAGATCCGGTCCCGGATCGGGGGCCGCCCCTTCATGCTGTCTTGGTAGCAGCAGCGGGCTTCTTGGGTTGTTTACCTTTGTTCCAAGTCTGGTTGGGTCTCCAGACGGACTTGGTCTGGGCAAAATTCCCTTCCTGCTTGGCGGAAGACGAAGAAAAAGAGGGGACTCCTTTAAAGTTCTGAAAGGAACGAAAATTATTTTGTTTACCCCTCAGTTGAGTAGTTCTATCCTGAGGTAGGAGATGACCCTTACCTCCCGTAATGTCAGAAATGATTTCCTTCAAGTCAGGCCCGAATAGGGTCTTCCCCTTGAAAGGAATAGTCAAAAGCTTCGACTTAGATGACACATCAGCCGACCAAGATTTTAACCATAACTCTCTACGAGCTAAAATAGCAAATCCAGCATTCTTAGCCGCCAATTTAGCAATCTGAAAGGTGGCATCTGTAATAAAAGAATTAGCCAGCTTAGGAGCCTTAATTCTATCTAATATATCCTCTAAGGGAGTCTCAGTCTTAAGAGACTCTTCTAAAGCATCAAACCAGAAGGCTGCCGCAGTAGTAACTGGAACAATGCAGGCCGTTGATTGTAAGAGGAAACCCTGATGAATAAACAATTTCTTTAGAAGACCCTCCAATTTTTTATCCATAGGGTCTTTAAAAGCACAACTGTCTTCAATAGGAATAGTTGTACGCTTCGCCAGGGTAGATATAGCTCCCTCCACCTTAGGGACTGTTTGCTACGAGTCCCGAACAGTGTCAGCTATGGGATATATCTTCTTGAAATTAGGAGAGGGTGAGAACGGAATACCCGGTCTGTCCCATTCCCTGTTAATAATCTCAGAGATTCTCTTAGGAACCGGAAAAACATCAGTGTAGGCAGGTACTTCTAAGTATTTGTCCATCTTACACAATTTCTCTGGTGGCACCACAATAAGGTCACAGTCATCCAGAGTCGCTAAAACCTCCCGGAGTAACAGGCGGAGGTGTTAAAGCTTAAATTTAAAGGACATGGTGTCCGAGTCTGTTTGAGGTACCGCACTTCCCGAATCGGAAAGTTCCCCCTCAGACAAAAGTTCCCTGACCCCCAAATCAGATCCCTGTGAGGGTACATCGGAAATAGCTAATAAAGTATTAGAGGACTCAGTATTTGCATTGACTTCTGTCCTACTGCGTTTACCCTGTAACACTGGCAACTTAGATAATACCTCTGTAAGGGTAGTTGACATAACTGCAGCCATATGCTGCAGAGTAAAAGAATTAGACGCGGTTGAAGAACCAGGCGTTGCTTGGGGAGAAGTTAGCGGTATACCCTGATTCTCCTCAGACTGAGAATCATCCTTAGACATATTTTCTTTACATAAAATTTGTGCTTTGCACTGCAAGTCCCTCTCAGTACATGAGGGACAAAAAGCTAGAGGGGGTTCCACAGTGGCATCTAAACACATAGAGCAAGGAGTGTCCTCCTCAGTGTCAGACATGTTAAACAGATTAGCACTCTTATAATAGAGGTTCCTTTATTACAACATTTTTACTGTGATGTCAATTATAGTAAAACTGCAACTATTTTTCTGGAACGTTCAAAACGTGTTTTTTAGCAATAATTTTATTTGAAAATGATCAAAAACACTAACAATATTGCATCCACTTGCTCAAATAAGGTAAACCATAAAATAACGATGTTTAACAAATAAGTCTGTTTTGTCTCTAATTGGGCCCCTGCACCACAGCTCTGCTGTGGCGCCTACCTGCCCCCGAATGTGACTCGATAAGCTATTCAGGCCCTCTTGAAGTCCGGAACACTCAGGCCTCCCCAGAGAACAGGACTGAACTGCGCGTCTGAGCGCGCAAAATAGGCCCCGCCCACCGTGGGCGTTATGCAAGTGCGGCAAGACCCGCATGGGTCATAGCAAAAGAATTAAACATGTCCCCTACAAGCCATGTGCCCTCTTATAAACACTCGGTATAGTAAGAGCAAAACTCTACACATATGTCATAACACTAAGCCATGTGCACTTCATTACATGACCCTCTGAAACAGAACTGCAACTCCCAGCGTCAAAGCCCCTCTTTATCAGCCAAAAATCTTTAACATAGTATGGTAATAAAGAAAAACAAAATTTATGCTTACCTTATAAATTTATTTCTCTTGTGGTGTATCCAGTCCACGGATCATCCATTACTTGTGGGATATTCTCCTTCCCAACAGGAAGCTGCAAGAGGATCACCCACAGCAGAGCTGTCTATATAGCTCCTCCTCTAACTGCCACTACCAGTCATTCGACCGAAGACAAGCAAGAGAAAGGAGAAACCATAGGGTGCAGTGGTGACTGTAGTTTAAAAATAAAACACACCTGCCTTAAAATGACAGGGCGGGCCGTGGACTGGATACACCACAAGAAAAATAAATTTATCAGGTAAGCATGAATTGTGTTTTCTCTTGTAAGGTGTATCCAGTCCACGGATCATCCATTACTTGTGGGATAGCAATACCAAAGCTATAGGACACGGATGAAGGGAGGGACAAGGCAGGTGCTTAAACGGAAGGCACCACTGCCTGCAAAACCTTTCTCCCAAAAATAGCCTCAGAAGAAGCAAAAGTATCAAATTTATAGAATTTTGAAAAAGTATGAAGCGAAGACCAAGTCGCCGCCTTACAAATCTGTTCAACAGAAGCCTCTTTCTTAAAAGCCCATGTGGAAGCTACCGCTCTAGTAGAATGAGCTGTAATCCTTTCAGGAGGCTGCTGGCCAGCAGTCTCATAAGCTAAGCGTATTATACTCCTTAGCCAAAAAAAAAGAGAAGTTGCCGAAGCCTTTTGGCCTCTCCTCTGTCCAGAGTAGACAACAAACAATGCAGATGTATGACGAAAATCTTTAGTAGCTTCTAAATAAAACTTTAAAGCACAAACCACGTCAAGATTGTGTAAAAGACGTTCCTTCTTTGAAGAAGGATTAGGACACAGTGACGGTACAACAATCTCCTGATTGATATTTTTATTAGATACCACCTTAGGTAGAAAACCAGGTTTGGTACGTAACACTACCTTATCGGAATGAAAAATGAGATAAGGAGAATCACATTGTAAAGCAGATAACTCCGAAACTCTTCGAGCCGAGGAGATAGCTACTAAAAACAAAACTTTCCAAGATAAGAGCTTAATATCTATGGAATGCAAAGGTTCAAACGGAACCCCTTGAAGAACCTTAAGAACTAAATTTAAACTCCAAGGCGGAGCAACAGGTTTAAACACAGGCTTAATTCTGACTAAAGCCTGACAAAACGCCTGCACGTCTGGAACCTCAGCCAGACGTTTGTGCAAAAGAATAGACAGAGCAGAAATCTGTCCCTTTAAGGAACTTGCTGACAAACCCTTCTCCAATCCATCTTGGAGAAAAGATAATATCCTAGGAATCCTGACCTTACTCCATGAGTAACCCTTGGATTCACACCAATGAAGATATTTACACCATATCTTATGATAGATTTTCCTGGTGACAGGCTTTCACGCCTGTATTAAGGTATCAATGACCGACTAAGAGAAACCACGCTTTGATAAAATCAAGCGTTCAATCTCCAAGCAGTCAGCCGCAGAGAAAATAGATTTGGATGGTTGAAAGGACCCTGAAGTAGAAGGTCCTGCCTCAGAGGCAGAGTCCATGGTGGAAAGGATGACATGTCCACCAGATCTGCATACCAAGTCCTGCGTGGCCACGCAGGTGCTATCAAAATCACAGATGCTCTCTCCTGCTTGACCTTGGCAATCAGACGAGGGAGCAGAGGAAACGGTGGAAACACATAAGCCAGGTTGAAGGACCAAGGCGCTGCTAGAGCATCTATCAGCGCTGCCTTGGGATCCCTGGACCTGGATCCGTAACAAGGAAGCTTGGCATTCTGGCGAGACGCCATGAGATCCAGTTCTGGTTTGCCCCAACGTTGAATCAACTGTGCAAACACCTCCGGATGGAGCTCCCACTCCCCCGGATGAAAAGTCTGTCGACTTAGAAAATCCGCCTCCCAGTTCTCTACTCCTGGGATATGGATAGCTGATAGGTGGCAAGAGTGAATCTCTGCCCAACGAATTATCTTTGAAACCTCCAACATCGGTAGGGAACTCCTTGTTCCCCCTTGATGGTTGATGTAAGCTACAGTCGTGATGTTGTCCTACTGAAATCTGATGAACCTCACTGCCGCTAGCTGAGGCGAAGCCTGAAGAGCATTGAATATCGCTCTTAGTTCCAGAATGTTTATCGGAAGGAGTGCCTTCTCCTGAGTCCATGACCCCTGAGCCTTCAGAGAGTTCCAGACTGCCCCCCAGCCCAGAAGGCTGGAATCTGTTGTTACTATTGTCCAATCTGGCCTGCGGAAGGTCATACCTTTGGACAGATGGACTCGAGATAGCCACCAGAGAAGAGAATCCCTGGTCTCTTGATCCAGATTTAGTAGAGGGGACAAATCTGTGTAATCCCCATTCCACTGACTGAGCATGCAGAGTTTCAGCGGTCTGAGATGTAGACGGGCAAACGGCACTATGTCCATTGCCGCTACCATTAAGCCGAATTCCATACACTGAGCCACCGAAGGGCGAGAAGTAGAATAAACAACATGGCAGGAATTTAGAAGTTTTGACAACCTGGTCTCTGTCAGGTAAATCCTCATTTCTACAGAATCTATCAGAGTTCCCAGGAAGGAAACTCTTGTGAGAGGGAATAGAGAACTCTTCTTTTTGTTCACTTTCCACCCATGAGACCTCAGGAATGCCAGAACAATGTCCGTATGGGACTTGGCAATTTGGAAATTCGACTCCTGTATCAGAATGTCGTCTAAGTAAGGGGCTACTGCTATACCCCGCGGCCTTAGGACCGCCAGAAGTGACCCCAGAACCTTTGTAAAGATTCTTGGTGCCGTAGCTAACCCAAAGGGAAGAGCCTCAAACTGGTAATGCCTGTCTAGGAAGGCAAACCTGAGAAACCGATGATGGTCTTTGTGTATCGGAATGTGAAGATAAGCATCCTTTAAGTCCACAGTAGTCATGTACTGACCCTCCTGGATCATAGGTAGGATGGTTCAAATAGTCTCCATCTTGAAAGTTGGGACCCTGAGAAATATGTTTAGGATCTTGAGATCTAAGATTGGTCTGAAGGTTCCCTCTTTCTTTGGAACCACAAATAGATTTGAATAGAATCCTTGCCCCTGTTCCTCCTTTGGAACTGGGTGGATCACTCCCATAACTAGGAGGTCTTGAACACAATGTAAGAATGCCTCTCTCTTTATCTGGTCTGCAGATAATTGTGAAAGGTGAAATCTTCATTTTGGGGAAGAAGCTTTGAAGTCCAGAAGATATCCCTGGGACACAATTTCCAACGCCCAGGGATCCTGGATGTCTCTTGCCCAAGCCTGGGCGAAGAGAGAAAGTCTGCCCCCTACTAGATCCGTTACCAGATCGGGGGCCAATCTTTCATGCTGTCTTAGAGGCAGCAGCAGGCTTCTTGGCCTGTTTACCTTTGTTCCAAGCCTGGTTAGGTCTCCAGACCGGCTTGGACTGGGCAAAATTTCCCTCTTGTTTTGTATTAGAGGAAGATGATGCCGCGCTCATCTTAAAGTTTCGAAAGGCACAAAAATTAGTTTGTTTGGTCCTTAATTTGTTAGACCTATCCTGAGGAAGGGCATGACCTTTTCCTCCAGTAATATCAGAAATGATCTCCTTCAGTCCAGGCCCGAATAGGGTCTGCCCCTTGAAGGGAATATTGAGAAGCTTAGACTTTCAAGTAACGTCAGCTGACCAGGATTTAAGCCATAGCGCCCTACGTGCCTGAATAGCAAAACCTGAGTTCTTAGCCGTTAGTTTAGTTAAATGAACAACGGCGTCAGAAACAAATGAATTGGCTAGCTTAAGCGCTTTAAGCTTGTCAAGTATATCATCCAATGGAGTTTCTACCTGTAATGCCTCTTCCAAAACTCAAACCAGAAGGCCGCAGCAGCAGTGACTGGGGCAATGCATGCAAGAGGCTGGAGAATAAAACCTTGTTGAATAAACATTTTCTTAAGGTAACCCTCTAACTTTTTATCCATTGGATCTAGGAAAGCACAGCTGTCCTCGACGGGGATAGTTGTACGCTTAGCTAGGGTAGAAACTGCTCCCTCCACCTTAGGGACCGTTTGCCATAAGTCCCGTGTAGCGGCATCTATTGGAAATATTTTCTTAAAAATAGGAGGGGGAGAGAAAGGTACACCTGGTCTATCCCATTCCTTAGTAATAATTTCTGAAAACCTTTTAGGTATTGGAAAAACATCAGTGTAAACAGGCACTGCATAGTATTTATCCAATCTAAACAATTTCTCTGGCACTATAATGGTGTCACAGTCATCCAGAGTAGCTAAGACCTCCCTGAGCAACACGTGGAGGTGTTCAAGCTTAAATTTAAATGTTGACATATCAGAATCAGGTTGAAGCATCTTCCCTGAGTCAGAAAAATCACCCACAGAAAGAAGATCTCCTGCCTCAGCTTCTGCATATTGTGAGGGGATATCAGACATAGCTACTCAAGCGTCAGAGTGCTCTGTATTTTTTCTAGCCCCAGAGCTGTCTCGCTTTCCTTGTAACCCTGGTAGTTTGGACAATACCGCTGTAAGGGTATGATCCATAACTGCCGCCATGTCTTGTAAAGTAAACGCCATGGGCGCGCTAGATGTACTTGGCGCCTCTTGAGCGGGAGTCCCTTGAGCAGGAGTCAAAGGTTCTGACACGTGGGCCGAGTTAGTCGGCATAACTTCCCCCTTGTCAGTTCCCTCTGGTGATAAATCTTTTAAAGACAGAATATGATCTTTATAACTTAAAGTAAAATCGGTACATTTGGTACACATTCTAAGAGGGGGTTCCACAATGGCTTCTAAACATAATGAACAAGGAGTTTCCTCTATGTCAGACATGTTTAAACAGACTAGCAATGAGACCAGCAAGCTTGGAAAACACTTTGATAAATGTAAACAAGCAAAAAATAAAAACCGTACTGTGCCTTTAAGAGAAACAAATTTTGTCAGAAATTAAAAAACAGTGAAAAAAAGCAGTAAATCTTACGAAATTTTTAGTGTGTATAATAGACTAACAGAGCATTGCACCCACTTGCAAATGGATGATTAACCCCTTAGTTTCAAAACCGGATCAAAAAAACGATATAAACGTTTTTCAACAGTCACAACAAACTGCCACAGCTCTGCTGTGGCCCTACCTGCCCATATAACGACTTTGAAAGGCACAAAAACCCTTTAGAGAGGTCCTAAGTGTTCAGGGGACTCCTTCAGGGAAACTGGATGTCTCAAGCTGCAAAATCTAATGCGCATTTAGGCGCGAAAATAGGCCCCTCCCAACCTGTATTCACAGTGAGAGGGCCTAACAAAACTATCCCTAGGCAAAATCTAGCCAGCCATGTGGAAAAAACTGGGCCCCAATAAAGTTTTATCACCAATATGTATAAAAAAACGTTTAAACACTTCCAGCAAACGTTTTATTTTTCAGTAATGTGAGAAAGTAATAAGAATATTACGTTTTACAGCAAGCATGATACTAGTCGTTATTAAATCACTGTAATCAGGCTTACCTTAAATAAATCCGGTATTAACAGCATTTTCTAGCATATTCATTTCTCTAGAAAAATTTAAACTGCACATACCTCATAGCAGGAGACCCTGCACGCCATTACCCCAGCTGAAGTTACCTCTCTTCAGTTATGTGTGAGAACAGCAATGGATCTTAGTTACAACCTGCTAAGATCATCAAAGACCACAGGCAGACTCTTCTACTTTCTGCCTGAGGCTAAAATAGTACAACTCCGGTACCATTTGAAAATAACAAACTTTTGATTGAAGATAAACTAAATAAAAACACCACATCTCTAGCTACTTCCTTTCTTGTCGAGAGCTGCAAGAGAATGACTGGTAGTGGCAGTTAGAGGAGGAGCTATATAGACAGCTCTGCTGTGGGTGATCCTCTTGCAGCTTCCTGTTGGGAAGGAGAATATCCCACAAGTAATGGATGATCCGTGGACTGGATACACCTTACAAGAGAAAAGGGATTCCAGGTACACCATTTCCTTATACATGTGTATACTGCTTACCCCTCCCCATAAAGGGGAAATTGTCAGCCTATACTGTGCATCAAGTCTCCCAGAAATAAAAAGACTGAACATACCTCAGTTGCTTGTAGCAACACACCGGTCTCCATCCTGAAGATTTTCTTACACTATCTTCAGCAGCTGTGGGAACCATCATGGATCTTAGAAAATGCTTGCTAAGATCATCAACATCAAGGCAGGAAGCATCCTCACTTTCCCTGAGAAAAATAGTACTCACTGGCACCATTTGAAAATAAAAAACTTCTTGATTGAAGAAACTAAACTAACACCTCACTTTACCTCATCCTATTACTATACAGGCAAAGAGAATGACTGGGGGTAGAGGGAAGGGAGGAGCTATATATACAGCTCTGCTGTGGTGCTCTTTGCCACTTCCTGTTAGCAGGAGGATAAATCCCACAAGGATGAAATCCGTGGACTCGTCATATCTTGTAGAAGAAAACTGGTTTTTGCTTCAGTATTATCTGTATTTTAGTCGATGAATAGGCCATAAGCACCGGAATCAATTATGGCGTCAGTCCTGAGCTCTTGTTGATCCCACTGTAACGATAAAGAGAGGGTGAGTTGGCATGTTTTCTGGTTAGAGGTTAGAATATTAAATATGAATTTATTACCCTTTTTCTGTCGGTTTAATATGGGACACATGGAAACGACATGTTCCTTGTTGGCACAATACAGGCATAAGTTTGAAATACATTGTCAGTTTTTCTCTTCTTGAGATAAGGGTCCTTTTATTACACCTATTTCCATGGGGGTAGTCATGGATACGGATTTTTCAGTGTAATGAGTAGGGGGTCTTTTTGGTGCAACATCAGTATGTGATCTTTCCTCACGTCTCTCTCTTAAACGTCGATCCAAAGTGTTACTTAGTTTTATCAGACCTTCAAGGGTTTCTGGCATGTCCAACCTTGACAGTTCGTCCTTTAAGGACTCTGATAATCCAAGTCTAAATTGGTTCCTTAAACTTATGTGGTTCCACATGGAATCAGTGGACCACATCTGGAATTCTGTCACATACTCCTCTATGGGACGTTTTCCTTGTTTTAAGGCACGCAATCTGGTCTCAGCTTTTATCTGTTTATCAGAGTCCTCATACAGACTGGACATTGCTGAAAGGAAGCTTTCTAATGAATCCAGTATAGGATCATTTGTTTCAAAGAATCGATTGGCCCATGCTCTGGGTTCCCCAGTAAGGAAGGAAATTGTAGTACATACTTTTATTTTTTCTGAATAATATGTACGTGGTCTCATTGCAAAAAGGAGTTGACAGGCATTTCTAAAATCCCTAAAATCTGACCTTTTACCAGAGAAAGGAGTTGGAGGATTTATGTGAGGTTCTGGTATATCAAAGGGTTTTGTGGAAACTATATCTTTAAACAATGCCTTTAATGCAGTAGTTTCTGCTTGCACCTCTGTAAGTCCTCTAGCGAGATAATCTAACTTTTGGTTTATATTAGCGAACTGGTAACTAATCTCATTTGGATCCATTTCAAATGTTTCTTGATTAGTATATAGGCTTGAATATTATGTAAGGTCTAGAATTAACCATTAGATAATAATATGAGTTTGTAGCTAGGAACCATAAACCTAGAAATATAAGAGGATTCAATGGGAAAGAGGTATTTTAGCAGTTAATCCATTAGAAAGTTTTGCATAGACAGAGCATGTGCCTAGGTGTATAAAAACTTAATCAGAGAGAATTTGGAAAAGGTAAACAATGTATCACTTCAGCTTGAAAGACAGGATTTGTGAACTGAGAAATTCAAAAAGTATGTAGAGACCTTTAGCAGAGTTCTTGATAGGAGCTTAAACGGTTAAGGATATGATTTAATGCAAAGATGACAAGTCCCAGCAAGCTGTTAACAAGCAATATTGAATGAGGAAAAAGTAAATTTATGCTTACCTGATAAATTAATTTCTTCTATGGAACGACGAGTCCACGGATTCATCCATTAGTTTTGGGATATTATCTCCTGCTAACAGGAAGTGGCAAAGAGCACCACAGCAGAGCTGTCTATATAGCTCCTCCCTTAGCTCTACCCCCCAGTCATTCGACCGAAGGTACAGGAAGAAAAAGGAGAAACTAAAAGGTGCAGAGGTGACTGAAGTTTAAAATCAAAAAAACATAATTTATGCTTACCTGATAAATTTATTTCTCTTGTAGTGTATCCAGTCCACGGATCATCCATTACTTGTGGGATATTCTCCTTCCCAACAGGAAGTTGCAAGAGGATCACCCACAGCAGAGCTGTTATATAGCTCCTCCCCTAACTGCCATATCCAGTCATTCGACCGAAACTAGCCGAGAAAGGAGAAAGCATAGGGTGCAGTGGTGACTGTAGTTTAATTAAAATTTAGACCTGCCTTAAAAGGACAGGGTGGGCCGTGGACTGGATACACTACAAGAGAAATACATTTATCAGGTAAGCATAAATTATGTTTTCTCTTGTTAAGTGTATCCAGTCCACGGATCATCCATTACTTGTGGGATACCAAAGCTAAAGTACACGGATGATGGGAGGGACAAGGCAGGTACTTAAACGGAAGGGACCACTGCCTGTAGAACCTTTCTCCCAAAAATAGCCTCCGAAGAAGCAAAAGTATCAAATTTGTAAAATTTTGAAAAGGTATGAAGCGAAGACCAAGTCGCCGCTTTGCAAATCTTTTCAACAGAAGCCTCATTTTTAAAGGCCCAGGTGGAAGCCACAGCTCTAGTAGAATGAGCTGTAATTCTTTCAGGGGGCTGCTGTCCAGCAGTCTCGTAGGCTAAGCGTATTATGCTCCGAAGCCAAAAAGAAAGAGGTTGCCGAAGCCTTTTGACCTGTCTAGAGTAAATGACAAACAGGGAAGATGTTTGACAAAACTCCTTAGTCGCTTGTAAGTAAAACTTTAAAGCACGGACTACGTCTAGATTATGTAACAGACGTTCCTTCTTTGAAGAAGGATTAGGACACAATGATGGAACAACAATCTCTTGATTGATATTCTTGTTAGAAACTACCTTAGGTAAAAACCCAGGTTTTGTACGCAGAACTACTTTATCTGTATGGAAAATCAGATAAGGAGAATCACATTGTAAGGCCGATAACTCAGAGACTCTACGAGCCGAGAAAATAGCCATCAAAAACAGAACTTTCCAAGATAAAAGTTTGATATCAATGGAATGAAGGGGTTCAAACGGAACTCCTTGAAGAACTTTAAGAACCAAGTTTAAGCTCCATGGGGGAGCAACAGGTTTAAACACAGGCTTAATTCTAACCAAAGCCTGACAAAATGCCTGAACTTCTGGAACCTCTGCCAGACGCTTGTGCAAAAGAATAGACAGAGCAGAAATCTGTCCCTTTAAAGAACTAGCTGATAGTCCTTTTTCCAAACCCTCTTGGAGAAAAGACAATATCCTAGGAATCCTAACCTTACCCCATGAGTAATTCTTGGATTCACACCAATAAAGATATTTGCGCCATATCTTATGGTATATTTTCCTGGTGACAGGCTTTCGTGCCTGTATTAAGGTATCAATGACTGACTCTGAGAAGCCACGCTTTGATAATATCAAGCGTTCAATCTCCAGGCAGTCAGCCTTAGAGAAATTAGATTTGGATGATTGAAAGAACCTTGTATTAGAAGGTCCTGTCTCAAAGGCAGAGTCCAAGGTGGAAAGGATGACATGTCCACTAGGTCTGCATACCAGGTCCTGCGTGGCCACGCAGGCGCTATCAAGATCACCGATGCTCTCTCCTGTTTGATTTTGGCAATCAGTCGAGGGAGCAGAGGAAACGGTGGAAACACATAAGCCAGGTTGAAGAACCAAGGCGCTGCTAGAGCATCTATCAGCGTCGCTTCTGGGTCCCTGGACCTGGATCCGTAACAAGGAAGCTTGGCGTTCTGGCGAGACACCATGAGATCCAGTTCTGGTTTGCCCCAACGATGAACCAATTGAGCAAACACCTCCGGATGGAGTTCCCACTCCCCCGGATGAAAAGTCTGACGACTTAGAAAATCCGCCTCCCAGTTCTCTACACCTGAGATATGGATCACTGATAGGTGGCAGGAGTGAGTCTCCGCCCAGCGAATTATCTTGGATACTTCTAACATCGCTAGGGAGCTTCTGGTCCCCCCTTGATGATTGATGTAAGCCACAGTCGTGATGTTGTCCGACTGAAATCTGATGAACCTCAGTGTTGCTAACTGAGGCCAAGCTAGAAGAGCATTGAATATTGCTCTTAACTCCAGAATATTTATTGGGAGGAGTTTCTCCTCCTGAGTCCACGATCCCTGAGCCTACAGGGAATTTCAGACTGCACCCCAACCTAGAAGGCTGGCATCTGTTGTTACAATTGTCCAATCTGGCCTGTGAAAGGTCATACCCTTGGACAGATGGACCCGAGATAGCCACCAGAGAAGAGAATCTCTGGTCTCTTGATCCAGATTTAGTAGAGGGGACAAATCTGTGTAATCCCCATTCCACTGACTTAGCACGCATAATTGCAGCGGTCTGAGATGTAGGCACGCAAATGGCACTATGTCCATCGCCGCTACCATTAAGCCGATCACTTCCATGCACTGAGCCACTGACGGGCACGGAATGGAATGAAGAACACGGCAGGAATTTAGAAGCTTTGATAACCTGGACTCCGTCAGGTAAATTTTCATTTCTACAGAATCTATCAGAGTTCCTAGGAAGGACACTCTTGTGAGGGGTGATAGAGAACTCTTTTCCTCGTTCACTTTCCACCCATGCGACCTCAGAAATGCCAATACTATGTGCGTATGAGATTTGGCAATTTGGCAATTTGACGTCTGTATCAGGATGTCGTCTAGATAAGGGGCCACTGATATGCCCCGTTGTCTTAGGACCGCCAGAAGGGACCCCAGAACCTTTGTAAAAATTCTTGTGGCTGTAGCTAACCCGAAGGGAAGAGCCCCAAACTGGTAATGCCTGTCTAGAAAGGCAAACCTTAGGAACCGATAATGGTCTTTGTGAATCGGTATGTGAAGGTAAGCATCCTTCAAATCCACTGTGGTCATGAACTGACCCTCCTGGATCATAGGTAGGATGGTCCGAATAGTTTCCATTTTGAACGATGGAACTCTGAGGAACTCGTTTAAGATCTTTAGATCCAAAATTGGTCTGAAGGTTCCCTCTTTTTTGGGAACCACAAACAGATTTGAATAAAATCCCTGTCCCTGTTCCGTCTGTGGAACTGGATGGATCACTCCCATTACTAGGAGGTCTTGCACACAGCGTAAGAATGCCTCTTTCTTTATCTGGTTTACAGATAACCTCGAAAGGTGAAATCTCCCTTGTGGGGGGGAAGCTTTGAAGTCCAGAAGATATCCCTGAGATATGATCTCCAACGCCCAGGGATTCTGAACATCTCTTGCCCACGCCTGGGCGAAGAGAGAAAGTCTGCCCCCTACTAGATCCGTTACCGGATAGGGGGTCGTTCCTTCATGCTGTTCTAGAGGCAGCAGCAGGCTTTCTGGCCTGCTTGCCTTTGTTCCAAGCCTGGTTAGATTTCCAGGCCGGCTTGGATTGAGCAAAAGTTCCCTCTTGTTTTGAAGCAGAGGAAGTTGATGCTGCACTTGCCTTGTAGTTTCGAAAGGCACAAAAATTAGACTGTTTGGCCCTTGATTTGGCCCTGTCCTGAGGAAGGGTGTGACCCTTTCCTCCAGTAATGTCAGCAATAATTTCCTTCAAACCAGGCCAGAATAGGGTCTGCCCCTTGAAAGGAATGTTAAGTAATTTAGACTTTGAAGTCACGTCAGCTGACCAGGATTTAAGCCATAGCGCCCTATGCGCCTGGATGGCGAATCCAGAATTCTTAGCCGTTAGTTTAGTCAAATGAACAATGGCATCAAAAACAAAAGAATTAGCTAGCTTAAGTGTTCTAAGCTTGTCAAGTATTTCAGTCAATGGAGTAGCTGTCTGAAAGGCCTCTTCCAGAGACTCAAACCAGAACGCCGCAGCAGCAGTGACAGGTGCAATGCATGCAAGGGGCTGCAGGATAAAACCTTGTTAAATAAACATTTTCTTAAGGTAACCTTCTAATTTTTTATCCATTGGATCTGAAAAAGCACAACTGTCCTCGACAGGGATAGTGGTACGCATTGCTAAAGTAGAAACTGCTCCCTCCACCTTAGGGACCGTCTGCCATAGGTCCCGTGTGGTGGCGTCTATTGGAAACATCTTTCTAAAAATGGGAGGGGGGGAAAACGGCACACCGGGTCTGTCCCACTCCTTATTAATAATTTCTGTAAACCTTTTAGGTATAGGAAAAACGTCACCGGCACTGCATAGTATTTATCCAGTCTACACAATTTCTCTGGCACTGCAATTGTGTCACAGTCATTCAGAGCAGCTAAAACCTCTCCAAGCAACACCCGGAGGTTCTCAAGCTTAAATTTAAAAGTAGACATATCTGAATCAGGTTTCCCAGAGTCAGAGACGTCACCCACAGACTGAAGCTCTCCTTCCTCAGCTTCTGCATATTGTGACGCAGTATCAGACATGGGCCTTAAAACATCCGTGCGCTCTGTATTACGTCTAACCCCAGAGCTATCGCGCTTGCCTCTATATTCAGGCAGTCTGGCTAATACCGCTGACAGGGTATTATCCATGATCGCCGCCATGTCTTGTAAAGTAATCGCTATGGGCGTCTTTGATGTACTTGGCGCCATTTTAGCGTGAGTCCCTTGAGCGGGAGTCAAAGGATCTGACACGTGGGGAGAGTTAGTCTGCATAACTTCCCCCTCGTCAGAATCCTCTGGTGATAATTCTTTTAAAGATAACAGCTGATCTTTATTGTTTAAAGTGAAATCAATACATTTAGTACACATTTTCCTATGGGGTTCCACCATGGCTTTTAAACATAATGAACAAGGAGTTTCCTCTATGTCAGACATGTTTATACAGACTAGCAATGAGACTAGCAAGCTTGGAAAACACTTTAAATCAAGTTAACAGGCAATATAAAAAAAACGTTACTGTGCCTTTAAGAGAAACAAATTTTGCCAAAATTTGAAATAACAGTGAAAAAAGGCAGTTAAACTAACGAAATTTTTACAGTGTATGTAACAAGTTAGCAGAGCATTGCACCCACTTGCAAATGGATGATTAACCCCTTAATACAAAAAAACAGATTAACAAAACGAAAAATATGTTTTTTAAACAGTCATAACAACTGCCACAGCTCCTACTTTTGAAGCCTTTTGAGCCCTTCAGAGATGTCCTATAGCATGCAGGGGACTGCTGAGGGAAGCTGAATGTCACAGTTTGTAATTTTAACTGCACCAACTGTAACTTTTATACTATAACAGTGGAAAGCCTCAGGAAACTGTTTCTAGGCAAAAATAAAGCCAGCCATGTGGAAAAAACTAGGCCCCAATAAGTTTTATCACCAAAGCATATATAAAAACGATTAAACATGCCAGCAAACGTTTTATATTGCACATTAATCAGAGTATATACCTCTGATAGCAAGCCTGATACTAGTCGCTATTAAATCACTGTATTTAGGCTTTAACTTACATTAATCCAGTATCAGCAGCATTTTCTAGCACATTCCATCCCTAGAAAAACTTAACTGCACATACCTTATTGCAGGATACCCTGCACGCCATTCTCCCTCTGAAGTTACCTCACTCCTCAGAAATATGTGAGAATAGCAGTGGATCTTAGTTACTTCTGCTAAGATCATAGAAAAATGCAGGCAGATTCTTCTTCTAAATGCTGCCTGAGATAAAATAGTACACTCCGGTACCATTTAAAAACAATAAACTTTTGATTGAAGAAAAAACTAACTATATTTTACCACTTTCCTCTTACTACCTCCAGCTATGTTGAGAGCTTGCAAGAGAATGACTGGGTATGGCAGTTAGGGGAGGAGCTATATAACAGCTCTGCTGTGGGTGATCTTCTTGCAACTTCCTGTTGGGAAGGAGAATATCCCACAAGTAATGGATGATCCGTGGACTGGATACACTTAACAAGAGAAATATAATCTGTCTTAAAATGACAGGGCAGGCCATGGACTCGTCGTACCATAGAAGAAATTAATTTATCAGGTAAGCATAAATTTTAAATGTTTCTTCTATAAGGTACGACGAGTCCACGGATTCATCCATTGCTTGTGGGATACAATACCAAAGCTACAGGACACGGATGAACGGGAGGGACAAGACAGATGGCTAAACAGAAGGCACCAATGCTTGAAGAACTTTTCTCCCAAAAATAGCCTCAGAAGAAGCAAAAGTATCAAATTTGTAAAATTTGGAAAAGGTATGAAGCGAAGACCAAGTCGCAGCCTTACAAATCTGTTCAACAGAAGCATTATTTTTAAAAGCCCATGTGGAAGCCACCGCTCTAGTAGAGTGAGCTGTAATTCTTTCAGGAGGCTGCTGTCCAGCAGTCTAGATGCCAAACGGATGATGCTTTTCAACCAAAAAGAAAGAGAGGTAGCCGTAGCTTTTTGACCTCTACGTTTTCCAGAATAGACAACAAACGAAGAAGATGTTTGATGGAAATCTTTGGTCGCTTGCAAGTAAAACTTCAAAGCACGAACCACGTCCAAGTTGTGCAACAGACGCTCCTTCTTAGAGGAAGGATTAGGACACAGAGAAGGAACCACAATTTCCTGATTAATATTCTTATTGGTAACAACCTTAGGAAGGAATCCAGGTTTGGTACGCAAAACCACCTTATCAGCATGGAAAACCAGATAAGGCGAGTCGCATTGCAATGCAGATAGCTCAGAAACTCTTTGAGCCGAAGAGATGGCAACTAAAAACAGAACTTTCCAAGATAAAAGTTTAATATCTATGGAATGCATAGGTTCAAATGGAACCCCTTGAAGAACGTTAAGAACTAAATTCAAACTCCATGGCGGAGCAACAGGTTTAAACACAGGCTTGATTCTAACTAAAGCCTGACAGAACGACTGAACGTCTGGAACATCTGCCAGACGCTTGTGCAGTAAAATTGACAAAGCAGATATCTGTCCCTTTAAGGAACTAGCTGATAACCCCTTCTCCAATCCTTCTTGGAGAAAGGACAAAATCCTAGGAATCCTTATCTTACTCCACGA
The DNA here is from genome assembly GCF_027579735.1 of Bombina bombina. Classification (NCBI taxonomy): domain Eukaryota; kingdom Metazoa; phylum Chordata; class Amphibia; order Anura; family Bombinatoridae; genus Bombina; species Bombina bombina. Next base: position 260,971 of record NW_026512257.1, read on the forward strand.
GTAGCCTTTGGATTTGCACCAATAAAGATATTTACGTCATATCTTATGATAAATTTTCCTAGTGACAAGCTTTCGAGCCTGAATCAAGGTATCTATGACCGACTCCGAGAATCCCCGTTTGGATAAAATCAAGCGTTCAATCTCCAGGCAGTCAGCTGCAGAGAAACTAGATTTGGATGTTGGAACGGACCCTAAATGAGGAGGTCCTGTCTCAGTGGCAGAGTCTACGGTGGCAGAGATGACATGTCCACCAGATCTGCATACCAAGTCCTGCGTGGCCACGCAGGTGCTATCAAAATCACCGAAGCTCTCTCCTGTTTGATTCTGGCGATCAGACGAGGAAGGAGAGGAAATGGTGGAACACATAAGCCAGGTTGAACGACCAAGGTACTGCTAGAGCATGTATCAGTACTGCTTGAGGATCCCTCGATCTGGACCCGTAACAAGGAAGTTTGGCATTCTGACGAGATGCCATCAGATCCAATTCTGGTGTGCCCCATTGATGAATCAATTGTGCAAACACCTCCGGATGAAGTTCCCACTCCTCCGGATGAAAAGTCTGCCGACTTAGAAAATCCGCCACCCAGTTCTCCACTCCTGGGATATAGATTGCTGATAGATGGCAAGAGTGAGCCTCTGCCCATCGAATTATTTTGGAAACCTCCATCATCGCTAGAGAACTCTTTGTTCCCCCCTGATGATTGATATATGCTACAGTCGTGATATTGTCCGACTGGAATCTTATGAATCTGGCCAAAGCCAGCTGAGGCCACGCCTGAAGCGCATTGAATATCGCTCTCAGTTCTAGAATATTTATCGGGAGGAGAGCCTCCTCCTGAGTCCACATACCCTGTGCTTTCAGGGAATTCCAGACTGCACCCCAGCCCAATAGGCTGGCGTCCGTCGTCACTATGACCCATGCTGGCCTGCGGAAACACATTCCCTGGGACAGATGATCCTGTGACAGCCACCAAAGAAGAGAGTCTCTGGTCTCTTGATCCAGATTTATATGAGGAGATAAATTTGCATAATCCCCATTCCACTGATTGAGCATGCATAGTTGCAGTGGTCTGAGATGCAAGCGAGCAAACGGGACTATGTTCATTGCCGCTACCATTAGTCCGATTACCTCCATACACTGAGCCACGGACGGCCGAGGAATGGAATGAAGAGTTCGGCAGGTGGTTAAAATCTTTGATTTCCTGACCTCCGTCCGAAAATTTTTCATGTCTACCGAATCTATCAGAGTTCCCAGGAATGGAACTCTTGTGAGGGGGATAAGTGAACTCTTTTTTACGTTCACCTTCCACCCGTGAGATCTTAGAAAAGCCAACACGATATCCGTGTGAGATTTGGCTAGTTGGAAAGTTGACGCCTGAATTAAGATATTATCCAGATAAGGCGCCACTGCTATGCCCCGCGGCCTTAGAACCGCCAGAAGGGACCCTAGCACCTTTGTGAAAATTCTGGGAGCTGTGGCCAACCCGAAGGGAAGAGCCACAAACTGGTAATGCTTGTCCAGAAAGGCAAACCTGAGGAACTGGTGATGATCTTTGTGGATAGGGATGTGTAGATACGCATCCTTTAAGTCCACGGTGGTCATATATTGACCCTCCTGTATCATTGGTAAAATAGTCCGAATGGTCTCCATCTTGAAGGATGGGACTCAGAAATTTGTTTAGGATCTTGAGATCTAAAATTGGTCTGAAGGTTCCCTCTTTTTTGGGAACTACAAACAGATTGGAGTAAAACCCCCGCCCCTGTTCTTTTTTCGGAACTGGGCAGATCACTCCCATGGTATATACGTCTTCTACACAGCGTAAGAACGCCTCTCTTTTTGTCTGGTTTACAGACAATTGAGAAAGATGGAATCTCCCCCTTGGAGGAGAATTTTTGAAATCTAGAAGATACCCCTGGGTTACGATTTCTAATGCACAGGAGTCCTGAATGTCTCTTGTCCAAGCCTGAGCAAAGAGAGAAAGTCTGCCCCTTACTAGATCCGGTCCCGGATCGGGGGCTACCCCTTCATGCTGTCTTGATGGCAGCAGCGGGCTTCTTGGCCTGTTTACCTTTGTTCCAAGTCTGGTTAGGTCTCCAGACTGACTTGGATTGAGTAAAATTCCCCTCTTGTTTTGCAGCAGGGGAAGAGGCAGAGGGACCACCTTTGAAGTTTCGAAAGGAACGAAAATTATTTTGTTTGGTCCTCATCTTAGTTGTCTTATCCTGAGGAAAGGCATGTCTTTTCTCTCTTTTTCAGTTCAGGCCCGAATAGGGTCTTACCTTTGAAAGGGATAGCTAAAAGCTTAGATTTTGATGACACCAGACCAGGACTTAAGCCATAACGCTCTACGCGCTAAAATGGCAAAACCTGAATTCTTTGTCGCTAATTTAGCCAGTTGAAAAGCGGCATCTGTAATGAAAGATTTAGCTAGTTGGGAGCCCTAATTATATCCAGAATATCATCTAATCGGGTCTCAACCTAAAGAGCCTCCTCCAGGGCCTCAAACTAAAAAGCAGCTGCAGTAGTTACAGGAACAATGCACGCTATAGGTTGCAGAAGAAAACCCTGATGAACAAATATTCTCTTTAGGAGTCCCTCTAATTTTTTATCCATAGGATCTTTGAAAGCACAACTGTCCTCAATAGGTATAGTTGTACACTTAGCCAGGGTAGAAATAGCTCCCTCCACCTTAGGGACCGTCTGCCACGAATCCCGCATGGTGTCTGATATGGGAAACATTTTTTTAAAAGTAGGAGGGGGAGGAAACGGAATACCTGGTCTATCCCATTCCTTAGTAAAAATGTCTGAAATCCTCTTAGGGACCGGAAAAACATCAGTGTAGGCAGGAACCTCTAGATATCTGTCCATTCTACACAATTTCTCTGGAACTACAATAGGGTCACAATCATCCAGAGTCACTAAAACGTCCCTGAGCAATAAGCGGAGGTGTTCTAGTTTAAATTTAAAAGCCGTCATATCTGAGTATGTCTGAGGGAACATCTTTCCTGAATCAGAAATCTCTCCCTCAGACAGCAAATCCCTCACCCCCAACTCAGAACATTGTGAGGGTACATCGGATATGGCTAATAAAGCGTCAGAGGGCTCAGTATTTACTCTCACACCAGACCTACTGCGCTTCCCCTGCAACCCAGGCAGCTTAGATAAAACCTCTGTGAGGGTAGTATTCATAACTGCGGCCATATCTTGCAGGGTGAAAGAATTTGATCCACTAGAAGTACTTGGCGTTGCCTGTGCGGGCGTTAATGGTTGTGACACTTGGGGAGAATTAGATGGCATAACCTGATTCCCTTCTGACTGAGAATCATCCTGCGACATACTTTTATTAGCTAAAATATGTTCTTTGCAATTTATTGCCCTTTCAGTGCATGAGGGACACATTCTAAGTGGGGGTTCCACAATGGCTTCTAAACACATTGAACATTGGCTTTCCTCAATGTCAGACATGTTGTACAGGCTAGTAATGAACACAAACAAGCTTGAAAACACTTTATTTAGTGAAAAAATAATCTTAAAAAACGGTACTGCGCCTTTAAGAGAAAAAAGCATACACGTTCTGCAAAACTGCTTTAAAATGCACCAAATTTTTCAAAATTTTGCAAGCAGACTTAATATGTGTAGTTACGTTTGCCCCACAAGGAAAATTAACATTTAACCCTTTAATGTGCAAACCGGATTGAAATTAGGCCTAAATCCGGAAAAAACACCCCCAGCACCTTGCCACAGCCCTGCTGTGGCGCCTATCTGCCGTCAGGAATAGTAAATATGGGGATAATGCTTCGATTTGGCCCAAAACATTCACAAGGGCCCTCAGGAGTTGGAGCTTGCTGAGTGAAAACAACTGCGCATCTGAGGCGCGAAAATAGGCCCGCCCATCTCACTCGATGTCTCTACAGCCTCAAAGAACCGCACCAGAGCAGTTTTAAACTAGCCATGTGGGTTCTGAGACCCAAAAAATAAGCCAAGTGTACCCTCAATAAAGTTGCCCAAAAAACGTTATTGCCCACAAAACGTTAACAGCACTCCCAGTTCATAAAACGTTTGCCCACAAACATTCAAACACAGTGTCAACCATTTTTGTAATTAGCCCATTATGCAAGCTAAGTAATGCCTTTCTATAGCTCTTAGGATTACTGCTTACCATTACCCTCATGGGGATACTGTCAGCCTTTCTGAAATACCCAGTCTCTCCAGAAAAAATGACTGAACATACCTCACTGCATGAAAACGTTCCTCACACTGAAGTCTCTTGTACCCCTCAGCCTCTGTGGGAACAGCACTGGATCTTAGTCACAAATGCTAAGATCATCATCCTCCAGGCAGAAGTCTTCATCCATCTGCTGCCTGAGAGTAAATAGTACACACTGGTACCATTTAAAACAAAAAAACTCTTGCTTGAAGAAAATAAAAACTAATATTTTATCACCTCTTTCACTTTACCCTTCCTAGTACTTAGAGTAGGCAAAGAGAATGACTGGGGGGTGGAGCTAAGGGAGGAGATATATAGACAGCTCTGCTGTGGTGCTCTTTGCCACTTCCTGTTAGCAGGAGATAATATCCCACAAGTAATGGATGAATCTGTGGACTCGTACCTTATAGAAGAAAATGACAAGTCCAGCAAGCTGTTAACAAGCAATATCAAATGAGGAAAGTTCGTAATTACTATGCAGGAGCAAGCACAGAAAAACTGTGAAACAAGCTTCCAAGTGTTAATAGTAGATTCCTTTAGCAGAGGTAACAGTCAGTGATTTATGTTCTAGACAGGCTAATTTAGCAAGCAGAGCAGCAGCGGATGCACAGATATTTTGCAGAGAGCTGATAGGAAGCAGTTTACATGCGTAGAAATATAACTTGATATAGCTCTGCTGTTTGCAGAAATACTTGTGGTTTAGCTGTTGAGTACTGGAGGCTGTGAGCGTCAGCGAGGGTAGTGCTGTGAGTGTGATCCGGAAGTGGAGGCACAAAAAAGTTTGTCAGAAGCGCTGGAGGTCGAGTCTGTCAGAGAAGGCAGAGTCGAAGAGAAGCCCAGCAGGGAACAATTTGTAGAGAGGCAATATGCAATAATTCAGGAACAGCTGACAGCACGTTGCAGGCTTGAAGTAGTCTGAAAGCAAGTAAAAAACAGATCCACAACGAACTGTAGATAGGAACAGAATATTCAAGCAAAGTGAAGAAGCAGGATGTGACCTAAATAGTCTGTACAGAAATAGGAGCCATACTTAAGGGGGTATCATGGAGTTCTTACAGCAGGAGAACCTGGATTAACCCTTCGCTTGCAAGCAGCAGGAAGAGGTAGCATCGCTAAGGCTGCAGAGATAGCCATGCGGAACTGCGTAGTAATCTCTGGTGGAAACAAACCCCTAACAAGTGAAGGGGGAGCGGAACTCGGGAAAAATGCATATGTAGGAACAGAAGAAGATAGGGAACACACCCTCACTGGATTCAGAATCCTCAGAGGTGGATGGCTCAGTGGTCTCTGACATCCCAATATTGGTTGATGAGAACACACTATTGCGGCATATGAAACATAATTTAGAGGGCTGGGATACCCGGGCCTCCTCACAATATACACAGATATCAAATTCTTCCTCGGAGGGATCCCCCTCTAAAATAACAGAATCCTCCATAACTCGCCTAAGTTATATTATCGAAAGAGAAAAAACAACTGGCACCTTATACCCCCAACAGCTGGGGCACTCACCACCTCCTATGACCTGGACAGATAGAGAAGATGCTCCTCTCCGTAGACACCCGGTGAGGAATCGGAAGCTGGAAAAAACTTGACCACTCCCTGTCACATGGTGCACATGCAGGACCGTCCCTGCTAAAAAAAAAAAGCGTGCCAGCTTAATAAAAACTGCGCAGCTCCCAAAATAAAAGTAACCTGTACATCCTGTATCAGCCAATGAGCCCAAATGTTCTTACACATAAGCAGTCAAAATCCTATAACAAACATGATTAAAAATCCCCGCTGTTCAATAACCCCCCTCAGGAGATATTAACCCTTTATTCCATAAAGATAAAGGAGCCCCACTGAGTCACTGTCTTCTATCGTTAACATGTGTATAAAAATGAAACGATCTTACCAGAATCTATGCCGCGGAACAGCAACACAGTCCTTCAAGTTTGACAGATTGTGCAGCCTCTGACCTGGATTTGAGTGAAGAAAAGCAGGCATCGAAACTCGTCAACGCTGATTGCTTAAGGAGCTGTTAATATGAGTCCGGATGGCTTTGCAGAAAGACTCTCCCTGCATCTCCAGACTTTAACTTTCATCAATGCTCTCACTGAGAGGCTGACAAGACTACTTAAAACTCCAGTCCCTTACCGAAGGGTACTACCCCCCATAAGAGACTACTCTGAATCTTCCGACACTTCTCTGCCATCCTCCTGTGACGAAAGGCAAAGAATGACTGGGGGATGGGGAAAGTGGGGGAGGTATTTGAGCTTTTGGTTGGGGTGCTTTTGCCTCCTCCTGGTGGCCAGGTTCTGTATTCTCACAAGTAATGAATGCAACTGTGGACTCTCGCTGTAGTAAAAAGGAAATAAGGTGTGACCACACACGGTCATATGGTGCGCAATGCAGGACTGCCCCTGCTATAAGAGTAAAAAGTGTGCCAAGCATTTCAAGCTGTGCAGCTCTAAAAATGAAAGTAAAAACATGTATGTGCCAACATCTGCCTGAGCCCAAAAACATCTCACACATGTCACAGCATAATCAATAAATATCTGTGATTAATCCCCACGGTTCAATAATCCCCCTCAGGAAATATAAACCCTAGATTCCATACAGATAAAGGGGCCACACTGTGACCCTGTCTTCTTGCGTTATCATATGTGTAAAAAAAAAAAGTGTGACTTGTAGCATCGCTCCTGACATGGACTTGAGTGATGGAAACAGGCAGTGAAACTCAACACTGATTGCTTTAGGAGCTGTTAATACGAGTCTGGATGGTTTTGCAGAAAGACTATCCCTGCATTTCCAGACCCTAACTTTCATCAATGCTCTCACTGAGAGACTGACAAGACTACTTAAAACTCCAGTCCCATTTCGAAGGATAGATACCCTTCATAAGGAACACTTCTCTGCCAACCTCCCGTGAAGAAAGGGAAAGAATGACTGGGATATGAGGGAAGTAGGGGGATTATTTAAGCCTTCGGCTAGGGGCGGCTTTGCCTCCTTCTGTTGGACAGGTTCAATATTTCCCAACAATAAGGAATGATGCCGTGGACTCTCCTTATATTAAGAAGGAAATATTTATTTTACTGACCCTGTGCCAATCCCACTTCTACTGACACTAGGTTTGTTAGAGGCTTTTATCATGTCCAGGGATCCTTTTCTGCAAATGACCTTCCAATGGACTCTGACAGGAAACCTGTTATGAGCGTTTAGAGAATTGAATGACACAGACACTTTGGTACAGAATAATACAGCTCTGTTTATTGTAACACAGGGAGTTTATTTACCATAGAGACATACATTGAACAACATAATCATTAGCTAATTTTTTAGATAGATAGGTAACGCCAGATGTATCCTGTAAGCAATAACTCACATCTCTAAAGCTAGATTTATTACTGACAGGACAATGGGGAAGGTGAAAATCTTAAAATACATTCATGATGTATAGTTTACATATGACTTGCATGAACTATAAACTAATAAGCAGTTTGCACGTCGCTAAAGAGGGCAAAAAAACACGTGTAATATTTGCAGAATTGATTTTACAGAGTTTATGATTAACAGAGAATTACACAGTAAGTTTTAGTATTAAAGGGACAGTAAACCCAAACATTTTCTTTCATTATTTAGATAGAGAATACAATTTTTAAAAAGTTTCCAATTTACTTCTATTATCAAATTTATTTTATTCTCATGTTATTCTTTGTTGAAGGGATACCTAGGTAGGCAGCGTGCACATGTCTGAAGCACTACATGACAGGAAATAGTGCTGCCATCTAGTGCTCCTGCTAATGTAGAACATTGATAACATTGTTGCAAAACCGCTGCCATATAGTGTTGTGGACATGTGCACACTTATGAGCTTACATCCCAGCTTTTCAACAAAGGATAACAAGAAAACAAATAAAATTTGATAACAGAAGTAAATTGGAAAGTTGTTTAAAATTGTATGTTCTATCAGAATCATGAAAGAAAAAAATTGGGTTTTATGTCCCTTTAAGCTAGATACAATAGTGATACATTTGTGTTTATACTATAATTAATGACTTGATACATATAAGGACACATAGTATAATATAATATAATATTCTTACACTTTTTAAAGGGGTAAATACCTAAAAAATATACAGGTAGCCCTCACTTTACGCCGGGGTTAGGTTCCATAAGGAATGGTTGTAAATCGAAACCGTTGTAAATTGAAACCCAGTTTATAATGCAAGTCAATGGGAAGTGAGGGAGATAGGTTCGAGGCCCCTCTCAAAATTGTCATAAGTAACACCTAATACATTATTTTTAAAGCTTTGAAATGAAGACTTTAAATGCTAAACAGCATTATAAACCTAATAAAATAATCACACAACACAGACTTCACTTGCATTTTTCTGCAAACAGTTCTTTCTATGCATTCCAATCTGGGCTGATTTATAGAAAGGAAGATCTTGTTCCTTTAAAATCTGCTCGATTGCTCAGGTCTGGTTAAACTGATTAATTTCAGCTTGCTTGGCTTTGCTGCAACACAAGCGGACAGCTCCACCTATTGGCTATTTTAATAAATGCACTGCTTCTCAATGCTTTTCAATAGCAGTCACATGACTGGAAAAAAAGGTTGTTATTCTGAAACGGTGTAAATTGAACCGTTGTAAAACGAGGGCTACCTGTATACATGTCCCAAGGTCAAATACATATATAATAACTATATTACAATAACCTAAAAGGCCTATAGAATATCAAATAAAAAAAAATAAAAAATGGTACTTAACATTAGGCACCCTACTACTGAAGGAAACCAGTAGCAAGCCAAAACCAATGCTGAAATATAACAGCAAGTATATTGACAAACCAATAGGAAGAGACAAAGGACAAGTCCCTGCCACACCTGTGGAAAGGCTTGTGACTAAATCCTAATAGGTGAAAAAACATAAATTATGCTTACCTGATAATTTAATTTCAATCTGTATGAGGAGAGTCCACGGCTTCATTACTTGTGGGAATACAGAAACTGGCCACCAGGAGGAGGCAAAGACATCCCAGCCAAAGGCTTAAATACCTCCCCCACTCCCCTCATATCCCAGTCATTCTGCCGAGGGAACAAGGAACAGTAGGAGAAATATCAGGGTATAAATGGTGCCAGAAGGACAAAAACAAAATATATGCTTACCGGATAAATTTCTTTCTCTTGTGGTGTATCCAGTCCACGGGTTCATCCATTACTTGTGGGATATTCTCCTTCCCAACAGGAAGTTGCAAAGAGGACACCCACAGCAGAGCTGTCTATATAGCTCCTCCCCTAACCCCCACCTCCAGTCATTCGACCGAAGGCAAGTAAGAAAAAGGAGAAACTATAGGATGCAGTGGTTACTGTAGCTTTAAAAAATAAAAACACCTGACTTAAAGTGACAGGGCGGGCCGTGGACTGGATACACCACAAGAGAAAGAAATTTATCAGGTAAGCATAAATTTTGTTTTCTCTTGTAAGGTGTATCCAGTCCACGGGTTCATCCATTACTTGTGGGATACCAATACCAAAGCTTTAGGACACGGATGAAGGGAGGGACAAGGCAGGAACTTAAACAGAAGGCACCAATGCCTGTAAGACCTTTCTCCCAAAAATAGCCTCCGAGGAAGCAAAAGTATCAAATTTGTAGAATTTAGAAAAAGTATGAAGCGAAGACCAAGTTGCCGCCTTGCAAATCTGTTCAACAGAAGCCTCATTTTTAAATGCCCATGTGGAAGCTACCGCTCTAGTAGAGTGAGCTGTAATCCTTTCAGGAGGCTGCTGGCCAGCAGTCTCATAAGTTAAACGGATTATGCTTCTCAGCCAAAAAGAAAGAGAAGTTGCCGAAGCATTGTGGCCTCTCCTCTTTCCAGAGTAGACAACAAACAATGCAGATGTTTGACGAAAATCCTTAGTTGCTTGTAAGTAGAACTTTACAGCATGAACCACATCCAGATTGTGCAACAACCGTTCCTTCTTGGAAGAAGGATTCGGACACAGAGAAGGAGCAACAATTTCCTGATTGATATTTCTATTGGAAACAACCTTAGGAAGAAAACCTGGCTTGGTACGTAACACCACCTTATCCGCATGGAAAATCAGATAGGGTGAATCACACTGCAGAGCAGATAACTCTGAAACTCTTCAGGCTGAAGAGACAGCAACTAGAAACAAAACTTTCCAAGATAAAAGTTTGATATCTAATGAATGCATAGGTTCAAACGGAACCCCTTGAAGAACTTTAAGAACTAAATTTAAACTCCATGGCGGAGCAACTGGTTTAAATACCGGCTTGATTCTGACTAAAGCCTGACAAAACGCCTGAACGTCTGGAACATCTGCCAGACGCTCGTGAAAGAGGACAGAGCAGATATCTGTCCTTTTAAAGAACTAGCTGATAATCCATTTTCCAATCCTTCTTGGAGAAAAGATAGAATCCTAGGAATCTTGACCCTACTCCATGAGAAACCCTTGGAATTACACCAATGAAGATATTTACACCATATCTTGTGATAGATCTTCCTGGTGACAGGCTTCCTAGCCTGGATCAAGGTATCAATAACAAACTCAGAAAAACCACGCTTTGATAAGATCAAGCGTTCAATCTCCACGCAGTCAGGCGTAGAGAAGTTAGATTTGAGTGTTTGAATGGACCCTGGATTAGAAGGTCCTGCCTCAATGGCAGAGGCCATGGTGGGCAGGATGACATGTCCACCAGATCTGCATACCAAGTCCAGCGAGGCCACGCAGGAGCAATTAAAATCACTGAAGCTTTCTCCTGCTTGATTCTGGCAATCAGACGCAGGAGAAGAGGAAAACGGTGGAAACACATAAGCCAGGCTGAAGGACCAGGGCGCTGCTAGGGCATCTACTAGTGCTGCCCGAGGATCCCTTGACCTGGACCCGTAACAAGGAAGCTTGGCATTCTGATGGGACGCCATCAGATCCAGCTCCGGTCTGCCCCATAGATGAATCAGTTGGGCAAATATCTCCGGGTGAAGCTCCCATTCCCCCGGGTGAAAAGTCTGCCGACTTAGAAAATCTGCCTCCCAGTTCTCCACTCCTGGGATATGGATAGCAGAGAGATGGCAAGAGTGAGCCTCTGCCCATGGAATTATCTTGGAAACCTCCATCATTGCCAGGAGACTCCTTGTTCCCCCCTGATTGTTGATATAGGCTACAATCGTGATGTTGTCCGACTGAAATCTGATGAACCTGACCGCAGCCAGTTGAGGCCATGCCTCAAGAGCATTGAATATCGCTCTTAGTTCCAGAATGTTTATCGGGAGGAGGGCCTCCTCCTGAGTCCACGAACCCTGAGCTTTCAGGGAGTTTCAGACTGTGCCCCAGCCCAGAAGGCTGGCATCTGTTGTCACTATAGTCCACTCTGGCCTGCGGAAGCTCATTCCCCTGGACAGATGGACCCGAGATAACCACCAGAGAAGAGAATCCCTGGTCTCTTGATCCAGATTTAGCAGAGGAGACAAATCTGTGTACTCCCCATTCTACTGATTGAGCATGCAAAGTTGCAGTGGTCTGAGATGTAGGCGGGCAAACGGAACTATGCCCATTGCCGCTACCATTAGGCCGATTACTTCCATACACTGAGCCACTGACGGCCGAGAAATGGAATGAAGAGCACGACAGGAAGTTAGAAGCTTTGATATCCTGACCTCTGTCAGAAAATTTTTCATTTCTACTGAACCTATCAGAGTCCGTAGGAAAGAAACTCTTATGAGAGGGGAGAGAGAACTCTTTTCTCTGGTCACCTTCCACCCGTGAGACCTCAGAAAGGCCAGAACAATGTCCGTATGGGACTTGGCGATTTGAAGAGTCGACGCCTGGATCAAGATGTCGTCTAGGTAAGGAGCCACTGCTATGCCCCGCGGCCTTAGGACCGCCAGTAGGGACCCTAGAACCTCTGTAAAGATTCTTGGCGCCGTGTCTAACCCGAAGGGAAAAGCCACAAACTGGTAATGCCTGTCTAGGAAGGAGAACCTAAGGAACCGATGATGATTTCTGTGAATCGGAATGTGCAGATAAGCATCCTTTAAGTCCACGGTAGTCATATATTGACCCTCCTGGATCATAGGAAGAATGGTTCGGATTGTTTCCATCTTGAAGGATGGGACCCTGAGGAATTTGTTTAGGATCTTGAGATCCAAGATTGGTCTGAAAGTTCCTTTTTTTTTGGGAACTATAAATAGGTTTGAATAGAAACCCTGCCCCTGTTCCTCCCTTGGAACTGGGTGGATCACTCCCATAACCAGTAGGTCTTGAACGCAATGTAAGAATGCCTCTCTCTTTATCTGGTTTGCAGATAGTTGTGAGAGATGAATCTCCCCTTTGGTGATGAACCTTTGAATTCGAGAAGATATCCCTGGGAAATGATCTCCACTGCCCAGGGATCCTGAACGTCTCTTACCCAAGCCTGGGCGAAGAGAGAAAGTCGGCCCCCCACTAGATCCGGTCCCGGATCGGGGGCTACTCCTTCATCCTGTCTTAGAGACAGTAGCTGACTTTTTAGCCTGTTTCCCCTTGTTCCAAGCCTTGTTAGGTCTCCAGACTGGCTTGGACTGGGCAAAATTTCCCTCTTGTTTTGTACTAAGGGAAGCGGAAGCCGCGCCACTCGTGAAGTTTTGAAAGGAGCGAAAATTAGTCTGTCTGGTCCTTAACTTATTAGACTTATCCTGGGGAAGGGCGTGACCTTTCCCCCCAGTAATATCAGAAATGATCTCCTTCAGATCAGGCCCGAATAGGGTCTTTCCTTTGAAGGGGATGTTAAGAAGCTTAGATTTTGATGAAACATCTGCTGACCAGGACTTAAGCCATAGCGCCCTACGCGCCATGATGGCAAAACCTGAATTTTTAGCCGCATGTTTAGTTAACTGAAACACGGCGTCTGAAATAAAGGAATTAGCAAGTTTAAGAGCTTTAATCCTGTCTAAAATCTCATCCCACGGAGTCTCCACTTGTAAAGCCTCTACTAGAGACTCGAACCAAAAGGCCGCTGCAGCCGTAACTGGAGCAATGCATGCGAGAGGCTGGAGAAGAAAACCTTGATGTAAGAAAATTTTCTTTAGGAGACCCACCAATTTTTTATCCATAGGATCTTTGAAAGCACAACTGTCTTCAATCGGAATAGTTGTACGCTTAGCTAAAGTAGAAATAGCTCCCTCCACCTTGGGGACCGTTTGCCACGAGTCCCGCATGGCGTCAGCTATGGGGAACATCTTTTTAAACACAGGAGGGGGAGAGAACGGTATGCCTGGCCTATCCCATTCCTTAGATATAATTTCCGAAAACCTTTTAGGGACTGGGAAAACATCAGTGTAAACAGGCACTGCAAAGTATTTGTCCATTTTACACAACTTCTCTGGTACCACAATGGGGTCACAATCATCCAGAGTCGTTAAGACCTCCCTAAGCAATAAACGGAGGTGTTCAAGCTTAAATTTAAATGTTGTCATGTCAGAGTCGGGCTGAAGTAATAACTTCCCTGAATCTGAAATGTCACCCTCAGATATCAAATCCCTTGCGCCAACTTCGGAACATTGTTAGGGCATATCGGACATATCTACTAAAGCGTCAGAAAGCTCTGTATTTGTTCTAGCCCCAGAGCTGTCTCGCTTTCCTTGTAACCCTGGCAGTTTAGACAACACCTCTGTGAGAGTAGAACTCATAACTGCTGCCATGTCTCGTAAATTAAAAGAATTAGACGCGCTAGATGCATTTGGCGTCATTTGTGCGGGTGTTACAGGTTCTGACCCATGGGGAGAGCTGGATGGCATAATCTCCCTTCTTACAGTCTGAGAATCCTCTGGTGATATATTTTTTAAAGCCACAATATGGTCTTTGTAACTTATAGATAGTTCAGTACAAGTGGTACATATTCTAAGAGGGGGTTCCACAATGGCTTCTAAACATATTGAACAGGTAGATTCTTCTATGTCAGACATGTTTAACAGACTAGTAAAGACACAAGCAAGCTTGGAAAACACTTTATTAAAGTAAAAAACGGCAATTTCATCAAACCAGTACTGTACCTTTAAGAGAAAAAAAGTAGCACTTAAACTGCAAAACAGTGAAAAAAAGTAGTAAACTCTTCGAAATTTTTACAGTGTGTATATGAGACCAAGGTAATATTGAACCCACTTGCAAATGGACGATTAACCCTTTGGCCCCCAAACCGGATTGAAAAAAACGTCTATCACCGGTACAAAACCGCTAAACACCTCGCCACAGCTCTGCTGTGGCGCCTACCTGCCTTTAGGGACGAACAGGAATGGAAGAAACCCTCTTTAGTGGTCCTCAGATACAGAAGGACTCCTCTAGAGAAGCTTGATGTCTTAGAAGGAAAGCAACTGCGCAACTGAGGCGCGAAAATAGGCCCCTCCCACCACACTCGATGTCAGAGGGGCCTTAAAGAAACACTCCTAGGAGTTTCTGAAAAAGCCATGTGGACAAGTAAACCCCAAAAACTATTTTAAACCCTCTCAAAAAACGATCATGTGCAAAAAGAAAACGTTTTTATCACTTTAATCAGAGTATTACCCAACCTTGCAAGCTTGATCCCAGTCGTTATTAAATCACTGCATCTAGCTTACCTCATTTCCAAAAAGGCTCTGTCAGCATTTTCTAGACTTTATCATCTCTCTAGAAACAATTATACTGAACATACCTCAAAGCAGGCAATCTGCAGGCCGTTCCCCCAGCTGAAGTTTTCCCATACTCTTCAGTTATGTGTGAGAACAGCAATGGACCTTAGTTACAATCCGCTAAGATCATTATCCTCCAGGCTGAATTCTTCTTCTAATTTCTGCCTGAGAGCAAACAGTACAACGCCGGTACCGTTTAAAATAACAAACTCTTGATTGAAGATGAAAACCACACTAAATCACCACATATCTCTTTATACTTCCTATCTTGTCGAGAGCTTGCAAAGAGAATGACTGGAGGTGGGGGTTAGGGGAGGAGCTATATAGACAGCTCTGCTGTGGGTGTCCTCTTTGCAACTTCCTGTTGGGAAGGAGAATATCCCACAAGTAATGGATGAACCCGTGGACTGGATACACCTTACAAGAGAAAAAGTTCGGTCTGCCCACCGGAGAAACAGACGGGAGCCGTGGACTCATACAGATGGAAATGAAATTATCAGGTAAGCATGATTTATGTTTTCCATCTTAATATGAGAGTCCACGGCTTCATTCATTACTTGTGGGAATCAAATACCCAATCTCTAGATGACACTGAATGAAAAAAAAACGGGAGGGAAAAAGAGAGCCGGACCCTATTCTGAGGGCACCACAGCCTGCAAAACCTTTCTCCCAAAAACTGCTTTTGCCGAAGCAAAAACATCAAATTTCTAAAACTTTGCAAAAGTATGTAAGGAGGACCAGGAAGCCGCCTTACAAATCTGCTCCATAGAGGCCTCATTCTTGAAGGCCCACTAAGAGGCCATAGCTCTAGTTAAGTGAGCCTTAATCCCCTGAGGAGGTTTATGTCCCGCTGTCTCATAGGCCAAGCGAATCATGCTCCTCAACCAAAAGGATAGGGAAGTGAAAGCAGCCTTCTGCCCTTTGCGCTTCCTCATATACACAACAAATAAAGTCGAAGACTGTCTGAATTCCTTCGTAGCCTGAAGACAGAACTTCAAAGCTCAAACCACATCCAAATTATGAAGTAACCTTTCCTTTGAAGAAGAAGGGTTAGGACACAGGGAAGGAACTACTATCTCCTGATTGATGTTGCGATTATACACAACCTTGGGGAGAAATCAAAACCCAGTGCGAAGAACAGCCTTATCGGCGTGAAAAACCAGGTAAGGAGGCTCACATTGCAAGGCCACCAATTCAGAGACTCTGCATGCTGATGCAATAACCAGTAGGAAAAGAACCTTCCAGCAAAGTAATTTAATGTCAAGTGAATGCATAGGCTCAAACGGAGCCCTCTGCAAAATCTTAAGCTCCAAGATTAAGCTCCAAGGGGGAGCGGAATGTCTAAATAAAGTCCTGATCCTAGACAGAGTCTGAACAAATGACTGAATATCAGGAAGCTCCGCAAGCTTCTTGTGTAACAGTACAGATAAAGCCGAAATCTGTCCTTTTAAAGAAACTGGCGGCAAGAACCTTCTCCAACCCGTCCTTGAGGAAGGACAGGATCCTGGATGCCTTCCCAGTTGTCCACACCCGGAATGTGGACAGCGAACAGTTGTGGGTCTCCGCCCATTCCAGAATCCGAGATACTTCCCTCATGGCTAGAAGCTTCTCGTTCCCCCTTGATGGTTGATGTAAGCCACCGAGGCAATGTTGTCCGACTGGAATCTGATGAACTAGGACGAACCCAGGAGAGGCCAAGCCCTCAGAGCGTTAAAGATTGCTAGAAGTTCCAGAATGGTGACTGGCAGAAGAGACTCCTGGCACCCCAAATAGCATCCCATCCTGATAGACGTGCGTCCATAAATCACAATCTCCCAGGATGGTCTCAAGAAAGATGTCCCCAGGGACAGTTGATCTGGACAGATCCGCCGAGAGGGATTCCCTCGCTCGGTTGTCCAGAGAACTCTGTTGGGATAGATCCATGTGATCGCCGTTCCATTGCCTCAACATGCACAACTAAAGATCTGAGATGGAACCTGGCGTATGGAATGACATCTATGCTGTATCCATGAGTCCAATCACCTCCATACACCGGGCCACAGATGGCCTTGAGGAGGTCTGAAGGGCAGGACAGCTGGACGCAATCTTGCAATGTCTCAGATATGTAAGGAATATCTTCATGGATATGGAATCTATTATCGTGCCCAGGAATTCCACTCTGTTGCTGGGAACCAGGGAACTCTTTCCTAAGTTTAACTTCCTTCCATGAGATTGAAGGAAAAGAAGAAGAGCCCTCGAATAGTCCTCTGCGAGACTGCAGGACGGAGCCTGGACCCAATACCTCTAGATCTCACTACCGCAAGCAGCGCTCCCAGAACCTTCATAAAGACTCTTGGGGCAGTCGCAAGACCGAAGGGTACAAACAGGAAGTGTTGGTCCAGAAATGCGAATCTCAGGAACCTGAAGTGATCTTTGTGGATTGGTACATGAAGGTAAGCGTCCTTCAAGTCTATCGTATTCATTAACTGCCCCTCTTGAACTAGGGGCAGGAAAGACCTTATCGTCTCCATCTTGAACGATGGGACCGACAGAAACTTGTTTAAGCATTTTAGGTCTAGAATCGGGGCGAAACATGCCCTCTTTCTTTGGGACCACGAAAAGGTTTGAATAGTACCCTAGACCTCTTTCTGCTAGAGGTACTGGTACAATTACTCAGAGAGAGGAGAGATCCCTCACGCGCTCTAGAAAGGCACCTTGTATCTCTGGTTTTGATGATAGATTTGACAAGAGGAATCTGCCCCTGTGTGGATGAGATTTGAAACCTATTCTGTAACCCTGGCGATGACCTCCAGAACCCATCATCCAAACCTCAGTAAAAAGAGATAGTTTGCCTCCTACGTGATCCAGAGACGGATCGGGGGCCGGCCCTTCATACCCATTTTCTCTCGGCGAGCACCTTGCTCTGCTTGGCATTATTTCAAGATTGAGATGGTTTCCAAGATCCCTTGGACTGTTCGGGTTTCGCGGCAGGCTGCTGGCGTTGGGACCTGTCCGAACGAAAAGGATGAAAATTAGAACCTTATTCTTCTTATCCTGCGGTAGAAAAGCACCCTTGCCTTCAGTAACCGTTGATATGATAGAGTCCAAGCCTGGACTAAAAAGAACTTTCCTTTGAAATGGAAGATCTAGATTTGGAAGTCATGTCAGCAGACTACAACTTTAACCAGAGACCTTCTGCTACAACAGAAAAACCTGATGTCTTGGCATTCAGGCAAATAATCTGCATATTTGCATCACAGATAAATGAATTAGCTACCCTCAAGGTCTTAATTCTTTCCTGTATCTCCTCAAGGGGAGTTTCCACCTCGATCATATCTGATTAGTAGTGCCTTAGGGAGCTGCTTATGTAATCGGCAATAAATGTAGGGAACGCACCTCGCAGGACGGAGACCCCTCAGATGTGGATGGCTCAGTGGTACTAAATATCTTATTCTTTTTAGATATTGCATTTTTATCAAAGCATGTGGAACATAGTTGAGCAGGCGGATCTACCAAAACCTCCTTGCAATAAACACAGGTATTAGATTTAGTTAAAGAGGGAGTACTAACGCAGCTCTATTGCTTGTGCTGTTAATGAATTACAGAAAAATAAATGGCACCTTTATACCCTAATGGCCGGGGCACTCACCATCTCCTATGACCTGGAACCACAGAGAAACCGTTTCGTCTCCTGCAACCGTCAGTCAAAAAAGAGGTTAAAGACGCCACACCCAGTCACATGAAGTGCCATGCAGGACCGCCCCTGCACTAGGGGAAAAAACGCACCAAATTAGGCCATGCAAATATCTCCCAAAGGAAAAGCACCTGACTGTTCACACATTGCCAGAGCCTCATCTCACACATGTTGCAGCATAAAATACAATAAAAATCGGGGGCGTGTCCAAGTAGCGATCCTGGATGGTCGCATCTCCATAAGCTCTAATTGATTCACTAATTATCCGCTGATTTTTGGTGACAAATCTACAGCAAAGACAACTATATTGAACAGAATTAAAGGCATCTCCTTTGTGAGAACTTTGTTTCACTTGACCGAGCTGTATTGGTGACATTAGAGCTTAGGATCGGACATTAAAGACCTGGAGCGGCGGCTCATAACAGGTAGCGCTTTCCCCCTCGGTTTACCGAGGTACTCAGCCTCAACTGGGCACGGCACAGCACAGGGCTGTACAGTCTCCGCGTATTTAACCTGAGAGTGGTGAGAGCACAGCCAGCCTGCAAGAAAGTCCCGATCGCCATCTTGAAAAAATTGAGAGCTTGATGCGCTCTCTAATGGACAGGGCCCCATACGATAACTTGGTTCGATTATTTGGCATCACACCCATAAACATAGCAGCGATCCCCAAGCCAGAAGACACTTCAAGGATAACAAGCGATGCCACTCAAACATGCACAGATGGGTTATTCACTTTACAGAAGCAACCTATGCATTCAAGCGTTGCACTAGACACCATGCTGCCTACGCCGATCAAGCAAGTAAACTATACTAGACAGTCTAACTTCAACACTGAAGAAAGGCTATTAACCCAAGTTAGCTCAGTGATAGATAAGACTGGACATGTGGACCTGGACGAGATACAGAATGGACAACACTACATGTTTTCACAGAGAACATCACTCAAGTGGAAAGGTGACACGCAGGAGAATGAGTCTGATGAACCGGATTGGATTGATAGAGGCGATGCGGCCGTGGCCAGGGGCCTCTCCCATACAATCAGACAGAATGTGGCCCACCCAAACTTGGTCATCCAGATCGGAGCTGAGTGTCTGATCGGGAGCCAGATTGCAACAGAGAGCTGGCTCACGGCTTTGACAGACCCAACCTGGAACCTAGAACTGAGATGCCAACGCTGTCTCCCAGCCCAAGGAAACAACTATTCTAAGTTACACTCCTGGATAATTGCTGAGGGATTGTTTTTCACAGACTGTGATATCTTTTCTGATACCGGGGGTAACAGCAGAGTGTGGTGGAACCGCCATGAAAACACTTCATATGTGTATTCTGAGGTACCGGGTCCGGACAACACATAAGTTTCTGACTTGCACCGCAATGGTACCGGACCTTTTCCCAAAAAAGTTTTATATGTTGTGGTTTGTACTTGTGGTTCACGGCAGTTTGGTTGGCTCATGTGCTATGTGGAGTTGTATGTATAATATGCAGTAGATTAGATTCTACTATTCAAATATGTGAGATTATTTGCCATTTAATAGAATATGCAGTAGATTGGATTCTACTATTCAAATATGTGAGATTATTTGCAATTTAATATATCCAAATGTAATACATCACTGCCATACTTAAATACCTTATTGGGAATTCTGAGCAGAGTAAATACTTTTATTGATTAGTGGGGGTAACACCGGGACTGAGAGTTGGCGGGAGAGAAAAGCCCTGTAATAAGTAACGTGATATGTTTTATTTAAAGAAGTTCTATCTTTTATTTCTACTTTCTCTTTGAGGCACTGGGGTCCAGATAACCCTCCCAGAATTTATCTACATTGAATGACAATTGAACATTTACATAAACCCTAATATACAGACATGTAGAAGATACTGTGATATAATGTGAACGCACAGGCATTACTACTACACTAGCTGGGACACTGCTGTCTGCGGCCGAGACGGCAGCTTAGTTTCAGCAAGCTGATAAATACTCTAGAAGATGGTGCCGGTGAGCCTCCCTTAATACAGGAACTTCCCTTATATTTTAAACATATAAGAATTTATGTTGTTTAACATCCAGGCTGGGATGTCCCATAAGTTTTACATAATTTACAAACATACATTGTAAACAAACAATCTATCTAACCCCATAGTTAAATATCGCACATTATTATGATAGTGCCTATAACATCTTACTTTGACAAGGTTCTCCGAATCTTTTTATGTTCAATTTTAGGGGTATACCCCATATTTTCTCCACACAGAAATTACATGAATCCACTTTGAAAGCACAACAAGTGGGACTCTAATATATGGGATTGCTGCATACCACATATACTCTGCCCTGTATATATTCGCGCACTGCTTGGCTACCATACCTTTTACAGATCAATCTACTAGCTGACCACCAGGTGGGCTTAGGTATATATTACCAGGTTTAATTACAGGCGCCCAACAACAACAACCCCAGGCAACAAAGGAAACTCTTATCCTTATTAACAACTCACTTTTTGTTGATACTGCTGTATGGTAGCAACCATATTGATTATACCATTTGCGCTCTACTATAATTTTTGTTAATAGCTGTTTATTTTGTCAGACTGTCACCAAAATATAGTAACATTTTGTTTGCTGTGCTCAGTTGAGGTATTTGCTCCTTATGTTAGGGAGCAAATTTTGTTATGTTACTTGCATTCAATATTATATTTTATTACAGTAATATAGGTATATGGAAGGCCTATACCGGTAAGTAAAGAGAAAACAGAGGACTGTATTTCATTTCATATATACATGACGCAAATATTTGATGTAACACTTATGCTCTTATGTTTTCTGTAACATGTATTTGCCATCTTGTCCTCAATAAAAAAAAAAAAAAAAAAAAAAAATACAATAAAAATCATGTATAAATCCCCCCCCCCCCTGTTCAATAATCCCCTTCCGAGGATATTGACCCTTAATTCTATACAGATAAAGGAGTCACACTGTGACCCCGTCTTCTTGCGTTATCATATGTGTATTAAAATTAAACCATCTTACCAGAATCTATGCTGTGGAACAGGAACACGGACACTGAAGTTTAAAAAATGTAGTAGCATCGCTCCTAACATGGACTTGAGTGTAGAAAGCAGGCAGCAAAACTCGTCAATGCTGATTGCTTATGGAGCTGTTAATAAGAGTTGGGATGGTTTTGCAGAAAGACTCTCCCTGCATGTCCGGACTCTAACTTTCCTCCATGCTCTCAATGAGAAGCTGACAGGACTACTTAAAACTCCAGTCCCATATCGAAGAGTACTACACTTCATAAGAGACTACTCCAAAATCTTCTGACACTTCTCTGCCATCCTCCTGTGACGAAAGGCAAAGAATGACTGGGGGATGGAGGAAGTGGGGGAGGTATTTAAGCCTTTGGCTGGGGTGTCTTTGCCTCCTCCTGATGGCCAGGTTCTGTATTCCAACAAGTAATGAATGAAGCCATGGACTCTTCTGATATTAATATGGAAATATGCCACTACCTATACTACAAATACATCACTCCAAAAATCACTGTACTCTGAGGGGAAATGGGCCACAACTCGGTCTGAGAATCTCTCTCACTGAATAATCAAATGGATTGTGAACACTCACCATCTGTATGAAAGAAAACAGAATTTATGTTTACCTGATAAATTACTTTCTCCAACGGTGTGTCCGGTCCACGGCGTCATCCTTACTTGTGGGATATTCTCTTCCCCAACAGGAAATGGCAAAGAGCCCAGCAAAGCTGGTCACATGATCCCTCCTAGGCTCCGCCTACCCCAGTCATTCGACCGACGTAAAGGAGGAATATTTGCATAGGAGAAACCATATGATACCGTGGTGACTGTAGTTAAAGAAAATAAATTATCAGACCTGATTAAAAAACCAGGGCGGGCCGTGGACCGGACACACCGTTGGAGAAAGTAATTTATCAGGTAAACATAAATTCTGTTTTCTCCAACATAGGTGTGTCCGGTCCACGGCGTCATCCTTACTTGTGGGAACCAATACCAAAGCTTTAGGACACGGATGAAGGGAGGGAGCAAATCAGGTCACCTAAATGGAAGGCACCACGGCTTGCAAAACCTTTCTCCCAAAAATAGCCTCAGAAGAAGCAAAAGTATCAAACTTGTAAAATTTGGTAAAAGTGTGCAGTGAAGACCAAGTCGCTGCCCTACATATCTGATCAACAGAAGCCTCGTTCTTGAAGGCCCATGTGGAAGCCACAGCCCTAGTGGAATGAGCTGTGATTCTTTCAGGAGGCTGCCGTCCGGCAGTCTCATAAGCCAATCTGATGATGCTTTTAATCCAAAAAGAGAGAGAGGTAGAAGTTGCTTTTTGACCTCTCCTTTTACCAGAATAAACAACAAACAAGGAAGATATTTGTCTAAAATCCTTTGTAGCATCTAAATAGAATTTTAGAGCGCGAACAACATCCAAATTGTGTAACAAACGTTCCTTCTTTGAAACTGGATTCGGACACAAAGAAGGCACGACTATCTCCTGGTTAATGTTTTTGTTAGAAACAACTTTCGGAAGAAAACCAGGTTTAGTACGTAAAACCACCTTATCTGCATGGAACACCAGATAAGGAGGAGAACACTGCAGAGCAGATAATTCTGAAACTCTTCTAGCAGAAGAAATTGCAACCAAAAACAAAACTTTCCAAGATAATAACTTAATATCAACGGAATGTAAGGGTTCAAACGGAACCCCCTGAAGAACTGAAAGAACTAAGTTGAGACTCCAAGGAGGAGTCAAAGGTTTGTAAACAGGCTTGATTCTAACCAGAGCCTGAACAAAGGCTTGAACATCTGGCACAGCTGCCAGCTTTTTGTGAAGTAACACAGACAAGGCAGAAATCTGTCCCTTCAAGGAACTTGCAGATAATCCTTTCTCCAATCCTTCTTGAAGAAAGGATAGAATCTTAGGAATTTTTACCTTGTCCCAAGGGAATCCTTTAGATTCACACCAACAGATATATTTTTTCCATATTTTGTGGTAAATTTTTCTAGTTACAGGCTTTCTGGCCTGAACAAGAGTATCAATAACAGAATCTGAGAACCCTCGTTTTGATAAGATCAAGCGTTCAATCTCCAAGCAGTCAGTTGGAGTGAGACCAGATTTGGATGTTCGAACGGACCTTGAACAAGAAGGTCTCGTCTCAAAGGTAGCTTCCATGGTGGAGCCGATGACATATTCACCAGATCTGCATACCAAGTCCTGCGTGGCCACGCAGGAGCTATCAAGATCACCGATGCCCTCTCCTGATTGATCCTGGCTACCAGCCTGGGGATGAGAGGAAACGGCGGGAATACATAAGCTAGTTTGAAGGTCCAAGGTGCTACTAGTGCATCTACTAGAGTCGCCTTGGGATCCCTGGATCTGGACCCGTAGCAAGGAACCTTGAAGTTCTGACGAGAGGCCATCAGATCCATGTCTGGAATGCCCCACAGTTGAGTAATTTGGGCAAAGATTTCCGGATGGAGTTCCCACTCCCCCGGATGTAATGTCTGACGACTCAGAAAATCCGCTTCCCAATTTTCCACTCCTGGGATGTGGATTGCAGACAGGTGGCAGGAGTGAGTCTCCGCCCATTGAATGATTTTGGTCACTTCTTCCATCGCCAGGGAACTCCTTGTTCCCCCCTGATGGTTGATGTACGCAACAGTCGTCATGTTGTCTGATTGAAACCGTATGAACTTGGCCTTTGCTAGCTGAGGCCAAGCCTTGAGAGCATTGAGTATCGCTCTCAGTTCCAGAATATTTATCGATAGAAGAGATTCTTCCCGAGACCAAAGACCCTGAGCTTTCAGGGGTCCCCAGACCGCGCCCCAGCCCATCAGACTGGCATCGGTCGTGACAATGACCCACTCTGGCCTGCGGAAGTTCATCCCTTGTGACAGGTTGTCCAGGGACAGCCACCAACGGAGTGAATCTCTGGTCCTCTGATTTACTTGTATCGTCGGAGACAAGTCTGTATAGTCCCCATTCCACTGACTGAGCATGCACAGTTGTAATGGTCTTAGATGAATGCGCGCAAAAGGAACTATGTCCATTGCCGCTACCATCAAACCTATTACTTCCATGCACTGCGCTATGGAAGGAAGAGGAACGGAATGAAGTATTTGACAAGAGTTTAGAAGTTTTGTTTTTCTGGCCTCTGTCAGAAAAATCCTCATTTCTAAGGAGTCTATTATTGTTCCCAAGAAGGGAACCCTTGTTGACGGAGATAGAGAACTCTTTTCTACGTTCACTTTCCATCCGTGAGATCTGAGAAAGGCCAGGACTATGTCCGTGTGAGCCTTTGCTTGAGGAAGGGACGACGCTTGAATCAGAATGTCGTCCAAGTAAGGTACTACTGCAATGCCCCTTGGTCTTAGCACCGCTAGAAGGGACCCTAGTACCTTTGTGAAAATCCTTGGAGCAGTGGCTAATCCGAAAGGAAGTGCCACGAACTGGTAATGCTTGTCCAGGAATGCGAACCTTAGGAACCGATGATGTTCCTTGTGGATAGGAATATGTAGATACGCATCCTTTAAATCCACCGTGGTCATGAATTGACCTTCCTGGATGGAAGGAAGAATTGTTCGAATGGTTTCCATTTTGAACGATGGAACCTTGAGAAACTTGTTTAGGATCTTTGAGATCTAAGATTGGTCTGAACGTTCCCTCTTTTTTGGGAACTACGAACAGATTGGAGTAGAACCCCATCCCTTGTTCTCCTAATGGAACAGGATGAATCACTCCCATTTTTAACAGGTCTTCTACACAATGTAAGAATGCCTGTTTTTTTATGTGGTCTGAAGACAATTGAGACCTGTGGAACCTCCCCCTTGGGGGAAGCCCCTTGAATTCCAGAAGATAACCTTGGGAGACTATTTCTAGTGCCCAAGGATCCAGAACATCTCTTGCCCAAGCCTGAGCGAAGAGAGAGTCTGCCCCCCACCAGATCCGGTCCCGGATCGGGGGCCAACATTTCATGCTGACTTGGTAGCAGTGGCAGGTTTCTTGGCCTGCTTTCCCTTGTTCCAGCCTTGCATTGGTCTCCAGGCTGGCTTTGCTTGAGAAGTATTACCCTCTTGCTTAGAGGACGTAGCACTTGGGGCTGGTCCGTTTCTACGAAAGGGACGAAAATTAGGTTTATTTTTGGCCTTGAAAGACCTATCCTGAGGAAGGGCGTGGCCCTTACCCCCAGTGATATCAGAGATAATCTCTTTCAAGTCAGGGCCAAACAGCGTTTTCCCCTTGAAAGGAATGTTAAGCAATTTGTTCTTGGAAGACGCATCCGCTGACCAAGATTTCAACCAAAGCGCTCTGCGCGCCACAATAGCAAACCCAGAATTTTTCGCCGCTAACCTAGCCAATTGCAAAGTGGCGTCTAGGGTGAAAGAATTAGCCAATTTGAGAGCACGGATTCTGTCCATAATCTCCTCATAAGGAGGAGAATCAATAGTGATCGCCTTTTCTAGCTCATCGAACCAGAAACACGCGGCTGTAGTGACAGGGACAATGCATGAAATTGGTTGTAGAAGGTAACCTTGCTGAACAAACATCTTTTTAAGCAAACCTTCTAATTTTTTATCCATAGGATCTTTGAAAGCACAACTATCTTCTATGGGTATAGTGGTGCGTTTGTTTAAAGTAGAAACCGCCCCCTCGACCTTGGGGACTGTCTGCCATAAGTCCTTTCTGGGGTCGACCATAGGAAACAATTTTTTAAATATGGGGGGAGGGACGAAACCCGCCCGCTTGGGTATAGGAAAAGCTTCTGGGGGCCCCGGGACCTCTAGGAACTTGTCCATTTTACATAGTTTCTCTGGGATGATCAAATTCTCACAATCATCCAGAGTGGATAACACCTCCTTAAGCAGAGCGCGGAGATGTTCCAACTTAAATTTAAATGTAATCACATCAGGTTCAGCTTGTTGAGAAATTTTCCCTGAATCTGAAATTTCTCCCTCAGACAAAACCTCCCTGGCCCCCTCAGACTGGTGTAGGGGCCCTTCAGAAACAATATCGTCAGCGTCCTCATGCTCTTCAGTATTATCTAAAACAGAGCAGTCGCGCTTACGCTGATAAGTGGGCATTTTGGCTAAAATGTTTTTGATAGAATTATCCATTACAGCCGTTAATTGTTGCATAGTAAGGAGTATTGGCGCGCTAGATGTACTAGGGGCCTCCTGAGTGGGCAAGACTGGTGTAGACGAAGGAGGGGATGATGCAGTACCATGCTTACTCCCCTCACTTGAGGAATCATCTTGGGCATCATTTTCTCTAAATTTTGTGTCACATAAATCACATCTATTTAAATGAGAAGGAACCTTGGCTTCCCCACATTCAGAACACAGTCTATCTGGTAGTTCAGACATGTTAAACAGGCATAAACTTGATAACAAAGTACAAAAAACGTTTTAAAATAAAACCGTTACTGTCACTTTAAATTTTAAACTGAACACACTTTATTACTGCAATTGCGAAAAAGTATGAAGGAATTGTTCAAAATTCACCAAAATTTCACCACAGTGTCTTAAAGCCTTAAAAGTATTGCACACCAAATTTGGAAGCTTTAACCCTTAAAATAACGGAACCGGAGCCGTTTTTATCTTTAACCCCTTTACAGTCCCTGGTATCTGCTTTGCTGAGACCCAACCAAGCCCAAAGGGGAATACGATACCAAATGACGCCTTCAGAAAGTCTTTTCTATGTATCAGAGCTCCTCACACATGCGACTGCATGTCATGCTTCTCAAAAACAAGTGCGCAATACCGGCGCGAAAATGAGACTCTGCCTATGATTAGGGAAAGCCCCTAGAGAATAAGGTGTCCAAAACAGTGCCTGCCGATATTATTTTACAAAATACCCAGATTAAAATGATTCCTCAAGGCTAAATATGTTTATATATGAATCGATTTAGCCCAGAAAATGTCTACAGTCTTAAAAAGCCCTTGTGAAGCTATTATTTACTGTCTGTAATAAAAATGGCTTACCGGATCCCATAGGGAAAATGACAGCTTCCAGCATTACATCGTCTTGTTAGAATGTGTCATACCTCAAGCAGCATAATTCTGCTCACTGTTCCCTCAACTGAAGTTAATTCCTCTCAACAGTCCTGTGTGGAACAGCCATCGATTTTAGTAACGGTTGCTAAAATCATTTTCCTCTTACAAACAGAAATCTTCATCTCTTTTCTGTTTCAGAGTAAATAGTACATACCAGCACTATTTTAAAATAACAAACTCTTGATTGAATAATAAAAACTACAGTTAAACACTAAAAAACTCTAAGCCATCTCCGTGGAGATGTTGCCTGTACAACGGCAAAGAGAATGACTGGGGTAGGCGGAGCCTAGGAGGGATCATGTGACCAGCTTTGCTGGGCTCTTTGCCATTTCCTGTTGGGGAAGAGAATATCCCACAAGTAAGGATGACGCCGTGGACCGGACACACCTATGTTGGAGAAATCATATTTTCATTACAATTTCAATAAACAAGTTTATTCAGGTTTTTATTTCTCAGACATAGTCAACACATTTATGGATTTTTAAATATATAGGGTAACCTTTCTAAAGCAAACATAAATGGAGAAAGTGTGTTTTTAATTTTTTTTAAAGAAAAATGAAAAATAGCAATTAAAAGTAAAATAATATATATTTTTTGATGTTGTATTTCATCACAATGCCTTTTATGCAGCTAGGGGTGGCTATCCTAAATCAGACAAGGGCTTTTAGAAGGCTATTGCACTTATGTTGTTAATGTAGGGGTTCACATTGGGCAATACATGAGAATGCTTTTTGTCCAATATGAATTTTCTGATGCGCAATAAGATGTAACTTATGATCAAAACTTTTCCCACATTCAAAAACCTCTTTTCCCTCCTGTATACATTTTTTGTTGAGTAACACAATCTCATTTGGTGATAAAACATTTCCCACATTCAAAACATGAACATGCATTCTCTCAAGAATGAATTTTCTGATGTCTAATAAGGCTTGCGTTAGAAGAAAAACATTTCCCACATTCAGAACATGAAAATGCTTTCTCTCCAGTATGAATTTTCTGATGCGTAATAAGATTTGATTTCCATTTAAAACATTTTCCGCAATCAGAACATGAAAATGTTTTTTCTCCTGCATGAACATTCTGATGCATAACAAGAATCGATTTCTCACTAAAACACATCCCACATTCAGAACATGAAAATGTTTTCTCCCCTGTATGATATTTCTGATGTCTAACAAGATGTGATTTCCAAGTAAACCGTTTTCCACATTCAGAACATGAAAATGGTTTTTCTTCTGCATGAATATTCTTATGCATATCAAGATGTGATTTCCGAGCAAAACAATTCCCACATTCAGAACATGAAAATGCTTTCACTCCAGTATGAATTTTCTGATGTACAACAAGGGTTGATTTCAGGGCAAAACATTTCCCACATTCAGAACATGAAAAAGCTTTCTCTCCCGTATGAATTTTATGATGGTCCTTAAGATGCGATTTCAAAGCAAAATATTTTCCACATTCAGAACATGGAAATGTTTTCTCTCCTGTATGACTTTTCTGATGGTACTTAAGATGTGCTTTGAGAGTAAAACATTTTCCACATTCAGAACATGAAAATGCTTTCACTCCTGTATGAATTTTATAATGAGTAGTCAGATTTGATTTCTGAGTAAAACATTTCCCACATTCAGAACATGAAAATCCTTTCTCTCCTATATGAATTTTCTCATGTCTTAAAAGATTTGAATTCCAGATATAACGTTTCCCATTTTTAGAACATAAATTCCCCACGTTGCTTCTTTGATTTTGAAGATCGAAACTAGAATCAGTATTTTCACCATGACTAGGATTACTGTGGTTTATAAATTCACCTGTTGATAAGAAACACAATGGGATGAACGTTAGTTATTAATGACATAATATCTCCTACACCTTTCACCAACTTCTTGCTAATGCTTAAAAAGGTGGTTTACTAGACATTAATGAATATTTTTAGATTTATTTTACAGCAAATTGTCATGGACACCGCTGCAGGGGTTAAACTTCGACCCCCCTACCCCCTCTTGTTTCTCAGCAGTTTTGGGATCCTCAGAGCAACCGCGATCTCCCAGAGAGCTTTTGTTTCTCTTGTTTTGTCTGTAAACTGGATCTTGAAAGAAGCTGGCCTCTGACCGACCTATCTCTACCTCTGGCCGGCCGACCTCCTGAAACTGCCGGTCAGCTGCATCAGCTGGGATCCCTGGTCCCCTTTAACCCTGGTCGCTCCAGCAGCCCTTTGTCCCAGAGCTCCGCTCTTTAGGGGATTGGTAGCCCCTAGGAAGGACAAGAGGTGGTGGAATTGCCGGAGGGGAGTTACTTTGGGAACTGGGGATTTTGGACATGCCTACCCCCCAATCTTTACCGCGGCTGTAACTCTGGTCCCTAGTAACGAATCATATCGCTTTTTGAACTGTGGCACCTGGGGGACCGAGAGCTTTCAAATGACACCTTGGAAGTGCCTACGCTCCCCCGGGATCACCTCAAAACCACCATCCTGGGTCTCTGTGGGACTGTGGCTTCTATGGCAGGCACCAGCCTGTCTGGAGGGCCGGGAATGGCGGGAGATATGAAGGTCAGATAAGGCTTGTTATCAAGATCAGATTCTGTATAAATGTTGTGTATTTTCCCTAATAAAGTCACTTCTTGTATTTACCTGAATGCTATGCTTGTATAGCACTCTTTGACCAGACTGATTGTACAGGCAAGTGAATTTTTTATTAAAATATAACTTTTATTAAAAAAAAAATTAAAAGATGGGTGAACACAAACATTTAAAAATCACTCTATCATGAGTTGCTAAGTTATGAAAATGAACTGTGAGACCTGTTGATTATTTATCTGGCCTTTATAGCATAAATTGATTATCAGTACTCATTAGTTTATATCAACCAGTCTAAACTGTATGGAGTGGTAAGTATCAAGTGGACTATGCGTATGGATAGTACTTATCTACCATAGTATGTTGGAATTATATCAGATTGCCAAATTGTGCAATTTGATTAGAATTAAATTAATTCTGGATAATAATTCCTGAATCACAGGAGGGTTTGTTGGGCATGTGGATTCACCAATAGTGTGTTAGGTTACATTCAATAGGTAAGAACAGTCATATGAATGTATTCATTATGTTATGTAATGCACTGTAATCTGATTATTAAACTGTATATACACTTATCATTCACTAAAGTATAGGAATTAGATAGGTCACAGAGATAAACCTACCATCACATGATCAATTATATGATTAGCCACTAGTATTAGCACAAAATCACGTTAATACAACCAATTAATTTTGCTAGGAGCATACAACAACACAAAAATTTGCACACTATTGAAGTACAATTCACACTCACCAGTGAATTAGACTGACACATATATATGTCAATTTATCACACAAGAGCATACAAGAAGATTCAAATCCCCATCACATTCACCTGACTTACACATAGATATGTATGGTGTGATACTATAAGAGGACTGCTATAAATATATAGAAATAGGCATTTGTTACAATAAATCCTGCCAGAACCACAGATCATCAGTATGAATTTATTCAGGCTAAATAACCACAACTAGAGTTCCTGCTTAAAATCAAAACAAATTATTGGTCAAACTTGGTCATCATGAACTATATGGAACACCGACTTAGAATGATGTCATAACACCATGTGATTAAAAGAGGAGACCACAGACCACGTATGTAACATACGAATATTACAGCAAAGTATGGACATGGATAGGGCTGAATTTGTGTTACTCAGGGGAAAGTACAATCAAGGAATTAGTATAGGAAAGTATGGGCTATGAAGGAGTAGTCAGCACATATTGATGAAGTGCAATAAACATATATATTTGAAACCCATTGCAATCAGGGCATATTTGTTTAAATAAATACACAACAAATAATTTGAATAATTTATTCTGTATAATTCATAACGAGTTACAGCATGTTAAAAATATACAAGAAACAGATCAAATAATTTATTTTACATAATTCATAACAATAGCAAACAAACAAAAATTCAAAAATTCACATTAAGACAATTTTAAACTCACATGATTTAATTCTTAAATAAATAAATGTTAAAATATTGGGAAAAATGAATCATGTATAATTCACAATGAATGACAGTAAACAAATACAAATTCAAAAAATTCATAATACGACAACTTTAAATCTACACGATTTAATTCTCAACAGAAACAAATAAATGCCAAAATACTGGGAAAAATGTATAATGTTAATAATATCTCGTTTCATGATATAAGATACCTAAACAGACGAAAACTTTTTTAACTGTACGAAAGAATATATGTCCACCTTTATAATGTACAAGCACACAATTCCGCGATTCCAGCGAAGAAGTCCACCTTATATAATTCTATCTGAACACTTGATCCCAATAGGCTGTCTGAATATGACTGACAGCCATAGAAACCAATCATGTTGCGGTAGAGGCGTGACTTCCGGGTAAAGAAGTGAATAAATATTTTGAACCACGGCGGCCCGCCACCTTTGATAAAGCCTTAGCAGGCGAAACGCGTCAGGGGGGTTGTGTGGGACGATGGGGTCCCATTAGTTGTTGTTTTAATCTTAAATCTATCCAAGTTGCAAAGACCGTTAATGTTAATACTTTATCACGAATAGAGAACCAGTCTTCTGAGTTTGGGGTGGTGCCATTGACTTAGTGGAGCTTTAATATTGTATCCACCATAGAATCTTAGGCGTTGATTGCCACATAGACGGAGAGTACATAAGGATATTATCATTTAGATTGATACATAGTAACCATATAGACATTAGCATAACAGCTAATCCCATACAGTGTGTATTGACATATTAAGCAGTGCATGAAAGCAAATAGACAAATATAATAAGTGTGGAAGGTGAAGTGCAAGTATATGTTATACACTGGCGTATGTACGCTTTAACACAGATTAAGTTAACCAGAAACCTGTTAACTATAGTATGCACTAAAAGTGACTTTAAGCATATATAAAGAAAACAAATTGTCCAACATTACAAAACGCTACCTTGCAGGACAATTACTTGTAACTTACCAGATATAAACGGAATATTGGTCACTTTTGATACTTTAGTATCTACTTATTGTTTATTTGCTGAAACGTACCAAATAAGCCCTTACTTGCTGCAAGAGTACTCACTATCGATAAATACTAAAATGAAACAGTCATATATTTCCAGCACAGGGAATCTTTTAAGGTGTGCCAGGGTCTAGGTTCCTGCCAGAACCCACAAATGCAAATGCAAAGACCAAAATGAAGCAGCACCACCAAAAGAGTTTCTTCAAGGTGTTTTATTCAGCCTGAGGAGTAGCCAGACCCAACACAATTAAACAACAATTGTTTAATTGTGTTGGGTCTGGCTACTCCTCAGGCTGAATAAAACACCTTGAAGAAACTCTTTTGGTGGTGCTGCTTCATGTTGGTCTTTGTATCGATAAATACTAAGTAGTGCATGAAAGCAAATAGACAAATATATTAAGTGTGGAAGGTGAAGCGAAAGTATATGTTATACACTGGCGTATGTACGCTTTAACACAGATTAAGTTAACTTGAAACCTGTTGTCTATAGTATGCACTAAAAGTGACTTCAAGTATATATAAAGAAAACTAATTGTCCAACATTACAAAACGCTACCTTGCAGGACAATTATTTGTAACTTACCAAATATAACAGAATACCAGTCACTTTTGATACTATAGTATCTAACTATTGTTTATTTGCTAAAACGTACCAAATAAGCCTTCACTTGCAGCAAGAGTACTTACTATATATATATATATATATATATATATATATATATATATATATATATATATATATATATATATATATACACACACACACATACACACACACACACACAATATACTGGGGAACATACAGGGAGTGCAGAATTATTAGGCAAATGAGTATTTTGACCACATCATCCTTTTTATGCATGTTGTCTTACTCCAAGCTGTATAGGCTCGAAAGCCTACTACCAATTAAGCATATTAGGTGATGTGCATCTCTGTAATGAGAAGGGGTGTGGTCTAATGACATCAACACCCTATATCAGGTGTGCATAATTATTAGGCAACTTCCTTTCCTTTGGCAAAATGGGTCAAAAGAAGGACTTGACAGGCTCAGAAAAGTAAAAAATAGTGAGATATCTTGCAGAGGGATGCAGCTCTCTTAAAATTGCAAAGCTTCTGAAGCGTGATCATCGAACAATCAAGCGTTTCATTCAAAATAGTCAACAGGGTCGCAAGAAGCGTGTGGAAAAACCAAGGCGCAAAATAACTGCCCATGAACTGAGAAAAGTCAAGCGTACAGCTGCCAAGATGCCACTTGCCACCAGTTTGGCCATATTTCAGAGCTGCAACATCACTGGAGTGCCCAAAAGCACAAGGTGTGCAATACTCAGAGACATGGCCAAGGTAAGAAAGGCTGAAAGACGACCACCACTGAACAAGACACACAAGCTGAAACGTCAAGACTGGGCCAAGAAATATCTCAAGATTTTTCTAAGGTTTTATGGACTGATGAAATGAGAGTGAGTCTTGATGGGCCAGATGGATGGGCCCGTGGCTGGATTGGTAAAGGGCAGAGAGCTCCAGTCCGACTCAGACGCCAGCAAGGTGGAGGTGGAGTACTGGTTTGGGCTGGTATCATCAAAGATGAGCTTGTGGGGCCTTTTCAGGTTGAGGATGGAGTCAAGCTCAACTCCCAGTCCTACTGCCAGTTTCTGGAAGACACCTTCTTCAAGCAGTGGTACAGGAAGAAGTCTGCATCCTTCAAGAAAAACATGATTTTCATGCAGGACAATGCTCCATCACACGCGTCCAAGTACTCCACAGCGTGGCTGGCAAGAAAGGGTATAAAAGAAGAAAATCTAATGACATGGCCTCCTTGTTCACCTGATCTGAACCCCATTGAGAACCTGTGGTCCATCATCAAATGTGAGATTTACAAGAAGGGAAAACAGTACACCTCTCTGAACAGTGTCTGGGAGGCTGTGGTTGCTGCTGCACGCAATGTTGATGGTGAACAGATCAAAACACTGACAGAATCCATGGATGGCAGGCTTTTGAGTGTCCTTGCAAAGAAAGGTGGCTATATTGGTCACTGATTTGTTTTTGTTTTGTTTTTGAATGTCAGAAATGTATATTTGTGAATGTTGAGATGTTATATTGGTTTCACTGGTAAAAATAAATAATTGAAATGGGTATATATTTGTTTTTTGTTAAGTTGCCTAATAATTATGCACAGTAATAGTCACCTGCACACACAGATATCCCCCTAAAATAGCTATAACTAAAAACAAACTAAAAACTACTTCCAAAATTATTCAGCTTTGATATTAATGAGTTTTTTGGGTTCATTGAGAACATGGTTGTTGTTCAATAATAAAATGAATCCTCAAAAATACAACTTGCCTAATAATTCTGCACTCCCTGTAGTGTGCAAATATACACAACCTAAATCAGAAAGAAAATGCAAATTCCAATGATACTAATAAGTGTTACCACAATGCAGCATTAGCATTCATTATCAGCTGATGCAAACATAATATATTAAGGAACAGAGTGCGAAAATAGTAACACTAATGCAAAAATAAAGTGCATACTATATTAATACCAATACGGGTACTATAAAGTCAAACATTGTTTCCTTATGCCTAGATTTAGAGTTCTGCGTTAGCCGTCAAAACCAGAGTTAGGGGGTCCTAATGCTGGTTTTGGCCTACCGCTGGTATTTAGAGTCTTGTAAGGGTCTAACGCTCACTTTCCAGCCGCAACTTTTCCATACCGCAGATCCCCTTACGTCAATTGCGTATCCTATCTTTTCAATGGGATCTTCCTAACGCCGGTATTTAGAGTCTTGGCTGAAGTGAGCGTTAGAACTCTAACGACAAGACTCCAGCTGCAGGAAAAAGTCAGGAGTTAAGAGCTTTATGGGCTAACGCCGGTTCATAAAGCTCCTAACTACTGTGCTCTAAAGTACACTAACACCCATAAACTACCTATGCACCCCTAAACCGAGGCCCCCCCACATCGCCACCACTCTAATAAAAAATTTTAACCCCTAATCTGCCGACCGCACACTGCCGCAACCTACATTATCCCTATGTACCCCTAAATCTGCTGCCCCTAACATCGCCGACCCCTATATTATATTTATTACCCCCTAATCTTCCCCCCCCCAACGTCGCTGCTACCTTACCTACACTTATTAACCCTTAATCTGCCGACCGGACCTCGCCGCTACTCTAATAAATGTATTAACCCCTAAAGCCAAGTCTAACCCTAACACTAACACCCCCCTAAGTTAAATATAATTTAAATCTAACAAAATAAAATAAATCTTATTAAATAAATTAATCCTATTTAAAGCTAAATACTTACCTGTAAAATAAACCCTAATATAGCTACAATATAAATAATAATTATATTGTAGCTATTTTAGGATTTATATTTATTTTACAGGCAACTTTGTATTTATTTTAACTAGGTACAATAGCTATTAAATAGTTAATAACTATTTAATTGCTACCTAGTTAAAATAATTACAAAATTACCAGTAAAATAAATCCTAACCTAAGTTACAATTAAACCTAACACTACACTATCAATAAATTAATTAAATAAACTACCTACAATTATCTACAATTAAATCAACTAAACTAAATTACAAAAAAAAAAACACTAAATTACAACAAAAAAACACTAAATTACAAAAAATAAAAAAAGATTACAAGAATTTTAAACTAATTACACCTACTCTAAGCCCCCTAAAAAAATAACAAAGCCCCCCAAAATAAAAAAATGCCCTACCCTATTCTAAAATAAAAATTTTACATCTCTTTTACCTTACCAGCCCTTAAAAGGGCCTTTTGCGGGGCATGCCCCAAAGAAAACAGCTCTTTTGCCTGTAAAAAAAACATACAATACCCCCCCACATTACAACCCACCACCCACATACCCCTAATCTAATCCAAACCCCCCTTAAAAAACCTAACACTAAGCCCCTGAAGATCTTCCTACCTTATCTTCACCACGCCGGGTATCACCGATCTGTCCAGAAGAGGGTCCGAAGTCTTCATCCTATCCGGCAAGAAGAGGAGATCCGGACCGGCAAACATCTTCATCCAAGCGGCATCTTCTATCTTCATCCATCCGGCTAGGAGCGGCTCCATCTTCAAGACCTCTGGCGTGGAACATCCTCTTCAGACAACTCTAAATACCAGCGTTGTTTAAAAGGTGCGGGGGGAAAAAAACACGCGTAGCTAACGCACCCCTTCTAACGCAAAACTATAAATCTAGGCGTTAGTATAAAATATTGATTGCCCAAAATAAGTGCTATTTAAAAGCACAAGTACTAACAGCCTATTCAGGCATATATTATATATTATAAAATAAACATCAAAATACGCAAAATATTTAGACTGAGAAGGGATGGAAAAATACCTGTAGTTTTGTCAAATTTGGTGCAACGCACGCAAGATACGCAATATATTCATACTTAAAAGTGATGGAAAAATAGCTGCAGTATCGTTACATTTAGTGCAACATACAATTTATTGTGTAATCAACTAAATAATTGTTACAATTTAGTAACATATGGTCAGATCATAGCACACTAATAATATACTAAAATGTAACGCAAAAAATAAGTGCAACTATAATGACACTGATGTGCCACAATAAATATTAAACACTGTTTCATTGGTATAAATAATACGGATTGCTTAAAACAAGTGCTATTCAACAGCACAAGCACTAACAGCCTACTCAGGCACATACTATATATTACAAAACAAGCATCAAGATATGCAATTTATTTATACATGGAAATAGTTGCAGTAATACATGCAATTTTTTGCGGTATTTGTCTTATATTGGTTACAGTTTAATAATCAGATTACAGTGCATTACATAACATAATGAATACATTCATATGACTGTTCTTACCTATTGAATGTAACCTAACACACTATTGGTGAATCCACATGCACAACAAAACCTCCTGTGATTCAGGAATTATTATCCAGAATTAATTTAATTCTAATCAAATTGCACAATCTGATATAATTCCAACATACTATGGTAGATAAGTACCATCCATACGCATAGTCCACTTGATACTTACCACTCCATACAGTTTAGACTGGTTGATATAAACTAGTGAGTACTGATAATAAATGTATGCTATAAAGGCCAGATAAATAATCAACAGGTCTCACAGTTCATTTTCATAACTTAGCAACTCATGATAGAGTGATTTTTAAATGTTTGTGTTCACCCATCTTTTAAAAAAAATATTTTTTAATAAAAGTTATATTTTAATAAAAATTTCACTTGCCTGTACAATCAGTAGGGGCAAAGAGTGCTATACAAGCATTTCTCTCTAGGGAATCTAATCTCAATTGTTCATAAAGTTTTGCACTAAATGCTAGCACCACTCCTCATGAGCAAATAATACATTGATACTGACATATAAAGTATCTCAAGTAATAAACATAATTGAGGAGCTTGCCTTTATAGTGCCCTTGCTACTGTGTGTATAGTGTTACCTGAATGCTAGTCTGTCTAATTATTTGGGTGGGAATTGCTAAATTACACAAATATTTAAAAAATCATGTAACAAATATTTTCTCAGAGGATCTCAGTTCCAAGTATTGTACAGATGTAAAAAATCTCTAACAGACCACTATCCTAATATTAGCAACAACAAAAAAACACTATATAACAATTAAGAAATAAAACACCCTTCTTTTGTAAATCTGTCAATAGCCTAGTTTTTCTAAATGTGTTAAAAAACATAAATTATGCTTACCTGATAATTTAATTTCCTTCTGTATGAGGAGAGTCCACTGCATCATTCCTTACTGTTGGGAAATACTGAACCTGGCCACCAGGAGGAGGCAAAGACACTCAGTGAAAGGCTTAAATACTCCCCCTACTTTACTCATATCCCAGTCATTCTGCCAAGGGAACAAGAAAAAGTAGGAGAAATATCAGGGTATAAATGGTGCCAGAAGAGAAACAAATTATCAGGTAAGCATAATTCCTTACTGTTGGGAAAACTATACCCAAGCTCTAGAGGACACTGCATGATAATGGAAGGGGTAAGAGAGAGGCGGACCCTAATCTGAGGGCACCACAGCCTGCAAAACCTTTCTCCCAAAAAGCTGCTTCAGCCAAAGCAAAAACAAACTTATGTAAGGAGGACCAGGTAGCCGCCTTACAAATCTGATCCATAAAGGCCTCGTTCTTAAAGGCCCAAGAGGAAGCCACTGCTCTAGTGGAATGAGCCGTAATCCTCTGAGGAGGTCTATGTCCCGCTGTCTCATAAGCAAAGCAGATAACACCGAAAAGATAAGGAAGTCGAAGAAGCCTTCAGACCCTTAAGCTTCCCAGAGTAGATAACAAACAAGGAAGAAGTTTTTCTAAAATCCTTAGTATCTTGAAGATAAAACTTCAAAGCTTGAACCACATCAAAATTATGAAGTAAACAATCCTTCGAAGAAGAAGGATTAGGACACAAGGAAGGAACGACAATCTCTTGATTGAAGTTGCGATCAGACACAACCTTAGGAAGAAAACCCAAACGGGTACGTATGACAGCCTTATCAGAGTGGAATACCAGATAAGGAGGCTCACATTGCAAGGCAACTATTTTAGAAACTCTGCGTGCCAACGCAATAGCCAATAGAAAAAAAACCTTCCATGACAACAATTTGATGTCAACCGAATGCAAAGGCTCAAACGGAGTCCTTTGCAAAACCTTAAGAACAAGATTCAAACTCCAAGGTGGAGCATTAGATCTAAACACAGGTCTGATCCTAATCAGATCCTTAATGAAAGATTGCACGTCTGGGAGCTCTGCGAGTCTCCTGTGCAGCAAAACAGATAGGGCTGAAATCTGTCCCCTCAGGGAACTGGCAGAAAGGCCCTTCTCCAGACCTTCCTGGAGAAAAGAAAGTATCCTGGCAGCCTTACCTTATGCGAGGCTAAACCACGTTGTTCACACCAGAATAAGTAAGCTCTCCACACCTTATGATAGATGCGACGATTAACATCCTTACGAGCTTGAATGAGAGTATCAATAACCCTTTCAAAGAAACCTCTCTTGGCTAGGACTAAGCGTTCAATCTCCACGGTCAGCCTCAGAGAATCTAGATTTTGATGAACAAGAGGACCCTGTTCCAGCAGATCCCTGCGACAAGTTAACTTCCACGGCGGAGATAAGCACATCCCCACCAGATCTGCGAACCACATTCTTTGCGGCCACAATGGATCAATCAGTATCACTGATGCCTGCTCCTGCTTGATGCGAGACACTACACGAGGAAGAAGTGGTAACGGCGGGAAAAGGTAAATTAGAATGAACCTCCAAGGCACTGCTAATGCATCTATTAGCTCAGCTTGAGGATCCCTGGACTGTGACCCATTTCTGGGTAGCTTGGTATTGAGTCGGGACGCCATGAGATCTCTCTGGTGTCTCCCATTTGTTGCAAATCTCTGCAAACACCTAGGGATGGAGAGGACATTTCAGAAAACTGCGTGCCGACACAATAGCCAGATGAAAGGATTGTCTGCTGAGGAAATCCGCTTCCCAGTTGTTCACACCCGAAATGTGGATCGCTGACAGCGAGCAGTTTTGGGCCTCCGCCCATTAGAGAATCTGAGATACTTCCCTCATGGCTAGGAAGCTTCTCGTACCCCCTGATGGTTGATGTA
This sequence comes from Bombina bombina, assembly GCF_027579735.1. Classification (NCBI taxonomy): domain Eukaryota; kingdom Metazoa; phylum Chordata; class Amphibia; order Anura; family Bombinatoridae; genus Bombina; species Bombina bombina. Next base: position 301,302 of record NW_026512257.1, read on the forward strand.
AGCCACCGAGGTCATGTTGTCTGATTGGAATCTGATAAACTGGGATGAACCCAGAAGAGGCCAAGCCTTCAGAGCATTGAAGATTGCCCGAAGTTCTAGAATGTTGATCAGGAGGGAGGATTCCTCTCGAGTCCACAGGCCCTGTGCCTTCCTGGCACCCCAAACATCTCCTCATTCTGATAGACTTGCATCCGTAGTCACAATCTCCCAGGATGGTCTCAAGAAGGATGTCCCTTGGGACAGGTGATCTGGACAGAGCCACCAGGAGAGCGATTCTCTCGACAGGTTGTCCAGAGAAATCTGTTGAGACAGATCTGCATGATCGCCGTTCCACTGTCTCAGCATTCACAGCTGTAGTGGTCTGAGATGGAATCTGGCAAAAGGAATGATGTCCATGCTGGACACCATGAGACCAATCACCTCCATACACTGAGCCACAGAGGGCCTAAAGGAGGTCGGGAGGGCAAGACAAGCTTAAGTTAGCTTGCAACGTCTCAAGTCTGTAAGAAAGATCCTCATGGATACGGCGTCTATTATAGTGCCCAGGAATTCCACCCTGGTACTGGGAATAAGAGAACTCTTTTCTAAGTTTATCTTCCATCCATGAGATCGAAGAAGAAACAGAAGAGATTCCGAATGGTCTTCTGCCAGACAAGATGGTGCTTGAACCAGAATATTGTCCAACTATGGAGCTACTGCTATACCTCTGGTTCTGGCAACTGCAAGCAGAGCCCCTAGAACCTTCGTAAAAACTCTTGGAGCAGTAGCTAGACCAAAGGGAAGTGCAATAAACGAAGTGCTGGTCCAGGAATGCAAACCTTAGGAACTTGAAATGCTCCTTGTGGATTGGAACGTGAAGATAAGCATCCTTCAGATCTATAGTGGTCATGAACTGTCCTTCCTGAAATAAGGGAAGGATTGACCTTATCGTCTCCATCTTGAACGAGGGGACAGATAGGAATTTATTAAAGCACTTTAGGTCCAGAATCGTGCGGAAAGTTCCCTCCTCCTTTGGGACCACAAAAAGGTTTGAATAGTATCCCAAACCTCTTTCTGCGAGAGGTACCGGGACAATGACTCCTAGGGAGGCTAGATCCCTCACGCACCCCAGAAAGGCTTCTCTCTTTTCTGGCCTTGAAGACAGGTTTGATAGGAGGAATCTGCCCCTGGGAGGTTTGTTCCTCTTATCCTGTGGTAAAAAGGCACCTTTGCCTTCAGTAACCGTGGTGATAATTGAGTCCAGACCTGGACCAAACAAAATCTTTCCCTTAAAGGGGAGGGAAAGAAGTCTGCACTTAGAAGTCATGTCCGCAGACCAGGACTTCAGCTAGAGTGCCCTACGGGCTTTAACAGAAAAAACTGAAGCCTTAGCATTGAGGTGAATAATTTGCATCACAAATAAAAGAATTAGAAACCCTTAATTATTTCCTGGATCACGTTGAGGGGACCCTCCACCTCGATCAATTCAGATAAGGATTTTTACCAGTAGGTATCTGCTCTAGTAACAGCTGCTGCCGGTTGAAATAAATATCCCGTATGTTGAAACAGCTTTCTTAACAGAGTTTATATCTTCTTATCCATGGGCTCTTTAAACAAGCGGGATAGTAGTGCGTTTAGCAAGCGTGGAGATAGCACCATCCACCTTGGGGATGGAACCCCACAACTCCAATTGAGAGTTCGGGACCGGGAACAATTTCTTAAAGGAAGACGAAGGGGAAAAGGAAGAACCAATCTTTTCCCATTCATTCTTAATAATATTTGTCATCTTTACAGGCCTGTCCTCGTAGACCTTATCTAATTTAGGGATCAAAGGTTCCTCAGGTAATTTGGGCTCTGGAACCTCTAACGTAGTAAAAACTTCCTTCAACAGAAAGTGTAAATGTTCAATCCTAAATCTAAAGTTTGGTTCCTCCGCAGGTGGAGGTTTAGAGGCAGCAGACTCCGACCCAGAAAGTACATCCTCTGAAGTATCAGAGACGCCTTCATCAAAGGATAATCTTGTATCAGATAAAAGCAACAAACTAGCTGATGACCCCTGGGAAGGATAGCAATATTTGACCTTTCACTTAGCAGGGCGAGGTAAAGCACTAAAGGCCGCAGACACCGTTTGTTACTGTGCAGTAAAGTCTAGCGGTAAAAGGCCCCCTTTGCCTCCTCCTGGTGGCCAGGTTCAGTATTTCCCAACAGTAAGGAATGATGCCGTGGACTCTCCTCCAGAAATAGGTATTAAAAATGCAATCCCCATAGAAAGACCAGCAACAAAAAGGGTATTTCGCTGGACCTTAGTAGATTAAAGGGACACTAAACCCAAATTTTGTCTTTCGTGATTCAGATAGAGCATGCAATTTTAAGCAACTTTGTACTCCTATTATCAATTTTTCTTAATTCTCTTGCTATCTTTATTTAAAAAAGCAGGAATGTGATGCATAGAAGCCGGCCCATTTTTGGTTGAGAACCTGGGTTATGCTCGCTTATTGGTGGGTAAATGTAAGACTCCAATAAGCAAGCACTATCTATGGTGCTGAACCTAAAATGGGCTGGCTGCTAAGATTTAAATTACTGCTTTTAAAATAAAGATAGCAAGAGAACTAATAAAAATTGATAATAGGAGTAAATTATAAAATTGCTTAACATTTAATGCTCTATCTGAATCATGAAAGAAAAAATTTGGGTTCATTGTCCCTTTAAATAGCTACCACAGCATAACAAAAAAGTTTTCAAGTCTATTTCAAGTATCATTTATCACATATCTTTCACTAACTATCTAGTGACATAGAATTATCTTAAATTGCAATATAGGATTTCTTTTACCTGTTTAAAATTTTAAGACGTCAGATATTATTTTCTGTAATGTTCACATCATAATGCAATATTGCCTTTAAAAAGTATGACAATTTAGAACAAAATTGAAAACTATACTAGATATAGGCCCATACCAGAGAAGGTTTAGCATAGCTGACATACCTTTAGCATGCCCTAATTTAATGGAGATTGCGACTGTGATAAATATTGCTTCATATTACAAGTTTAAAGTTATAAAATAGTGCTAGAAGAATTAGCATGCCCTGAGACTTATTATTATTCTTTATTTATAAAGCACCAACAGATTCTGCATCGCTGTCCATGGGAACAAAGATAAAAGTACAACAGAGAAACAATACAATAAAAGACAAAATTGAGAAATTGGGAATTGAGGGCCCTATTCCCGTGGGAATTTACAATCTAGATGGGTAGTAAAAGTGAGAAACAGGAGGTGGGGACTGCAAAGGTGAGAATGATATTAGTGAGTAGATAGATGTAAAATAATTTTTTTACTGAGTCGGGTGATAAGCTTCCCTGAACAAAAAGGTCTTTAGGGAGCTTTTAAAGGAGGACAGGTTAGCAGAAAGTCTGGACTGCACTTCCTTGAGCTGTCAGAGGGTTGGTGCCGCACAAGAGAAGTCCTGTTGTCTAGCATGGGAGGAGATGATGGTAGAGGATGCAAGGAGCAGGTCATTGTTGGATCTTAGGGGGTGGGCTGAAGTATATTTGTTGATGAGGGAGGACAGGTGAGGGCATTGGTGAGGGCTTTGTAGGTCAGGGTGAGAATTTTGAATTTAACTCTGCTGTGAATGTGGAGCCAGTGAAGGGATTCACAGAGAGGTGCAGCAGATACAGAGCGCCGGGAGAGGTGGATTAGCCTGGCAGAGGCATTTAGCATGGATTGAAGGGTGAAGAGGCATTAGAGAGGAAGGCCAATTAGTAAGTTATTACAGTAGTCAAGTCGGGAAATTTACAGGGAGTGGATTAGCTGTTTAGTAGTTTCAGCGCTCAGAAACAGACAAATTTTGGAGATATTGCGTAGATGATTGCGGCAGGATGAAGAGAGCAATAGGATGTGGGGAATGAAGGACAGATTTGAGTCAAGTGTGACTCCAAGGCAGCAGACTTGGGGTGATGGGGAGATAGTGGTGCCGCAAACAGTGATAGAAAACTTGGAAACTGGAGTAGAGTTAGAGGGGGGGATTTTAAGAAATCAAAAACTAGAGACAGAGAAGGATCTGTTAGAGATAAGAGTGACTCCAGGAGAGGGCAGTATCACAGAGACCAAGAGAGCCGAGAGTCCGTAGGAGAAGGGCAGCAGAGAGGTCAAGTAAGATGAGTATAGAGTAGTAGCCATTGTTTTTAGCAGAAAGGAGATCGTTAGTAACCTTGGTGAGGGCAGTCTCAGTTGAGTGTTGGGGACGGAAGCCAGATTGCAGGGGGTCGAGCAATGAGTTGGAGGACAGGAAGTGGGTTAGGCGATCGAAAAAGAAAATTTATGCTTACCTGATAAAATTTCTTTCTTTCCGGATACGGTGAATCCACAACTTCATCAATTACTGTTGGGGAATATCACTCCTGGCCAGCAGGAGGAGGCCAAGAGCAAATTTCACTCCCTTTCCCACAACCCCCAGTCATTCGAACGAAGGAAAATGGAGAAAAAAAAAAAAAGAAGTAACACAAGGTGTAGAGGTGCCTGAAGTTTAGTAAAAAAAAACTGTCTTGAAATAAAGGGCGGGGCCGTGGACTCGCCCTATCTGGAAAGAAATTTATCAGGTAAGCATAAATTTTCTTTTCTTTCCTAAGATACGGTGAGTCCACGGCTTCATCAATTACTGTTGGGAATCAATACCCAAACTAGAGGACACAGATGAATAGGGAGGGACAAGACAGGCAGACTAAAACAGAAGGCACCACCGCTTGAATAACCTTACTCCCAAAAGAAAAAATCCTCAGTCAAAGCAAAAATATCAAATTTGGAAAGACAAATCAGAATAGAGGGCGCCACATAGTGCAGATCAAATGGTAAATTATAAATCAGGCAAAGATGACATAAGAATCCTACTCACGAGATGTAAAGCACAGATGTGCAAAACCAGCAGTCCGGAACCGCTCGTCGTCCGGTAGACCAATGGATGATATCACAAGGGCAGATCCTCGTCTCACCAGGGAGAGTCCAGGGATACCTCGAACAGGAGTCAGTCAGCAGTGATGAGTCCAGCAGTGATCAGTCCCACAGCTTAAACAGCTAAAATAGTGACTAAAACAGCTCCAAAAAGGTCATCAAATGAGGTGATTAAAAGGTCGGCCGCAGATGAGGAGGTGAATAAAACTTAAAAGTTTATTAAAATAGTAAAAACAACAGCAACGCGTTTCTCAGTGTAACACACTGTTTCATCAGGCTATATAACAAACAAACTCACAGCTGCCATATTTAAACCCTAAACAAACCAATCGGGTTGCAGAAAAAATTGCACACCCTTACCAGGTAGTACCAAGTACACATAGAGGGGGTGATAAATAGATGTAGATATATAACATATAATAAAATGGTAAAATCTTGAGACACAACATATAATATGTATGCACACAATTGATATACAGTAAACTTTCTCCAAAAACAACAGATCACCAATAATATGTATGAAAAAGCAAGATTATTCTTGCAATTAAAAATTAACACCAGGCTAAATTACCTATAACAAACTAATAATGGTGCATCCCAATGGTCAGTTAGAATCTGATAAGTGTGTGTGATAAAAACATATCAGTCCTATCAAGATTGAATTCGTTAGAATTCATATTAGTATTGCTACTGTAAGCTCCTAATATGGGGAAGAAAAATAAATAGTTATATAACAAGGTATGGTCAAAATAATGAGTATTTAATATACACGTCTTAATGTAGTGTCAGGTATAAAGGGGGGCGTGTGTAAGCACACGTAATGTGTTAGGGAAATCAAGAATCAAAAATAAAGAAACTAGAACTGAACTAAACTAAACCTCTTTGCTAGGATGCATAAGGTAGATACATTACATATATTACTAAGCAAGTGAAATAATAATGCTCCGCTAAGACAATTATATGATATGTATATAGACTGAGTTGTCTTGGCAACAGGGGGAGTGAAAACACATCATCGGTGTCAGTGTGAAGGGGCGTGATTAGATGAACAATAACATTGCTAAAGGGATCGGATAAATGATATGTATATAAATACACACCCAGAATGGATCAATTCAAAATCCTACTGGTACTTCGGATAGTCTAAGATACATCATCAAACAGCAATAGTAGCAGTGACAGCCATTCGGCTGGATGGAGATCGCCGTTTGCAACAGTTGGACAAAATAAAGACAACAAGCCAATCTACAATTTGATGTACCCATTATGCGTGGAAGAATTCCAATAATGAGAATAGAATAATATAATAAAGGATAATGGTGCAATGAATGATTAACCTGAATGAACCTCAAACTATGATAGGATAGTAACTGTAGCCCATGGGGGTGTGTGCAAATCCACCAATCCGCCAACAGTTAAGGGATACGTAATAGGAAATGATAACTAATAGCTGTCGTCCATTATCGTGTGACAATGTATAATACATGACAGGGGAAGCTGACAAGTATATATGTGTAACAGAAATAACCCTATATTAAGGACAAATGTGGTGAAGTACCAATCTGATGATAATCTAAAGGGTGTAGTGAGATGCATAAAAGCAATAAAGTGAAAAGAAAAAAAGTGGAGGGCATGTAACGACCTAAAATACATTGGGCAATGATTGAATATTGTGAAAATGACTATTGTAAATATAATATAACTAATGTAACTAAGGGCAGTAGGTGTGACTAGATACCTCAAAAGGACAATGTCGCGCTCAGTGATAGGGGGGGAGGTAAGGATTGGGCAACAAAAATAATGACCCCTAATAGATAAAAATACAGGTGGGAATAAGAGGAGTGGTGGATAAAAAAAACCACCACAATTCAAAAAATAGGGATATATAAATCCCAATACATATTACAATATATATTCTATTATATATTCTCAGAATGGGAGAGTGACCTATAATATAGGGATCTAGATGAGGGGGGGACCATAAAAATCAATATATGATAGATGCATTGTTAATAAAATCATAAGGGGGGGGGGGGAGAGTGGCAGGGGATGAAGATAGATATATAAATATGTCATATTAATAGGATATATGTATATAGTATATTGTGTGGTGATACGGCCAGTTAAATAAGAAAACGACTATATCCAGTGTCAAAAAACAGAATTTATGTTTACCTGATAAATTTCTTTCTCCAACGGTGTGTCCGGTCCACGGCGTCATCCTTACTTGTGGGATATTCTCTTCCCCAACAGGAAATGGCAAAGAGCCCAGCAAAGCTGGTCACATGATCCCTCCTAGGCTCCGCCTACCCCAGTCATTCGACCGACGTTAAGGAGGAATAATAGCATAGGAGAAACCATATGGTACCGTGGTGACTGTAGTTAAAGAAAATAAATTATCAGACCTGATTAAAAAACCAGGGCGGGCCGTGGACCGGACACACCGTTGGAGAAAGAAATTTATCAGGTAAACATAAATTCTGTTTTCTCCAACATAGGTGTGTCCGGTCCACGGCGTCATCCTTACTTGTGGGAACCAATACCAAAGCTTTAGGACACGGATGAAGGGAGGGAGCAAATCAGGTCACCTAAATGGAAGGCACCACGGCTTGCAAAACCTTTCTCCCAAAAATAGCCTCAGAAGAAGCAAAAGTATCAAACTTGTAAAATTTGGTAAAAGTGTGCAGTGAAGACCAAGTCGCTGCCCTACATATCTGATCAACAGAAGCCTCGTTCTTGTAGGCCCATGTGGAAGCCACAGCCCTAGTGGAATGAGCTGTGATTCTTTCGGGAGGCTGCCGTCCGGCAGTCTCGTAAGCCAATCTGATGATGCTTTTAATCCAAAAAGAGAGAGAGGTAGAAGTTGCTTTTTGACCTCTCCTTTTACCAGAATAAACAACAAACAAGGAAGATGTTTGTCTAAAATCCTTTGTAGCATCTAAATAGAATTTTAGAGCGCGAACAACATCCAAATTGTGCAACAAGCGTTCCTTCTTTGAAACTGGTTTCGGACACAGAGAAGGTACGATAATGTCCTGGTTAATGTTTTTGTTAGAAACAACTTTTGGAAGAAAACCAGGTTTAGTACGTAAAACCACCTTATCTGCATGGAACACCAGATAAGGAGGAGAACACTGCAGAGCAGATAATTCTGAAACTCTTCTAGCAGAAGAAATTGCAACTAAAAACAAAACTTTCCAAGATAATAACTTAATATCAACGGAATGTAAGGGTTCAAACGGAACCCCCTGAAGAACTGAAAGAACTAAATTGAGACTCCAAGGAGGAGTCAAAGGTTTGTAAACAGGCTTGATTCTAACCAGAGCCTGAACAAAGGCTTGAACCTCTGGCACAGCTGCCAGTTTTTTGTGAAGTAACACCGACAAGGCAGAAATCTGTCCCTTCAGGGAACTTGCCGATAATCCTTTTTCCAATCCTTCTTGAAGAAAGGATAGAATCCTAGGAATCTTAACCTTGTCCCAAGGGAATCCTTTAGATTCACACCAACAGATATATTTTTTCCAAATTTTGTGGTAAATCTTTCTAGTTACAGGCTTTCTGGCCTGAACAAGAGTATCGATAACAGAATCTGAGAAACCTCGCTTCGATAAAATCAAGCGTTCAATCTCCAAGCAGTCAGCTGGAGTGAAACCAGATTCGGATGTTCGAACGGACCCTGAACAAGAAGGTCTCGTCTCAAAGGTAGCTTCCAAGGTGGAGCCGATGACATATTCACCAGATCTGCATACCAAGTCCTGCGTGGCCACGCAGGAGCTATCAAGATCACCGACGCCCTCTCCTGATTGATCCTGGCTACCAGCCTGGGGATGAGAGGAAACGGCGGGAACACATAAGCTAGTTTGAAGGTCCAAGGTGCTACTAGTGCATCCACTAGAGCCGCCTTGGGATCCCTGGATCTGGACCCGTAGCAAGGAACTTTGAAGTTCTGACGAGAGGCCATCAGATCCATGTCTGGAATGCCCCATAGTTGAGTGACTTGGGCAAAGATTTCCGGATGGAGTTCCCACTCCCCCGGATGCAATGTCTGACGACTCAGAAAATCCGCTTCCCAATTTTCCACTCCCGGGATGTGGATAGCAGACAGGTGGCAGGAGTGAGACTCCGCCCATAGAATAATCTTGGTCACTTCTTCCATCGCTAGGGAACTCCTTGTTCCCCCCTGATGGTTGATGTACGCAACAGTCGTCATGTTGTCTGATTGAAACCGAATGAACTTGGTCCTCGCTAGCTGAGGCCAAGCCTTGAGAGCATTGAATATCGCTCTCAGTTCCAGAATATTTATCGGTAGAAGAGATTCTTCCCGAGACCAAAGACCCTGAGCTTTCAGGGATCCCCAGACCGCGCCCCAGCCCATCAGACTGGCGTCGGTCGTGACAATGACCCACTCTGGTCTGCGGAATGTCATCCCTCGTGACAGGTTGTCCAGGGACAGCCACCAACGGAGTGAGTCTCTGGTCCTCTGATTTACTTGTATCTTTGGAGACAAGTCTGTATAGTCCCCATTCCACTGACTGAGCATGCACAGTTGTAATGGTCTTAGATGAATGCGCGCAAAAGGAACTATGTCCATTGCCGCTACCATCAACCCGATCACTTCCATGCACTGAGCTACGGAAGGAAGAGGAACGGAATGAAGTATCCGACAAGAGTCCAGAAGCTTTGTCTTTCTGGCCTCTGTTAGAAAAATCCTCATTTCTGAGGAGTCTATAATTGTTCCCAAGAAGGGAACCCTTGTTGACGGGGATAGAGAACTCTTTTCCACGTTCACTTTCCAGCCGTGAGATCTGAGAAAGGCCAGGACGATGTCCGTGTGAGCCTTTGCTCGAGGGAGGGACGACGCTTGAATCAGAATGTCGTCCAGGTAAGGTACTACTGCAATGCCCCTTGGTCTTAGTACCGCTAGAAGGGACCCTAGTACCTTTGTGAAAATCCTTGGAGCAGTGGCTAATCCGAAAGGAAACGCCACAAACTGGTAATGTTTGTCCAGGAATGCAAACCTTAGGAACCGATGATGTTCCTTGTGGATAGGAATATGTAGATACGCATCCTTTAAATCCACCGTGGTCATGAATTGACCTTCCTGGATGGAAGGAAGGATAGTTCGAATGGTTTCCATCTTGAACGATGGGACCTTGAGAAATTTGTTTAAGATCTTGAGATCTAAGATTGGTCTGAACGTTCCCTCTTTTTTGGGAACTATGAACAGATTGGAGTAGAACCCCATCCCTTGTTCTCTTAATGGAACAGGATGAATCACTCCCATTTTTAACAGGTCTTCTACACAATGTAAGAACGCCTGTCTTTTTATGTGGTCTGAAGACAACTGAGACCTGTGGAACCTTCCCCTTGGGGGAAGTCCCTTGAATTCCAGAAGATAACCCTGGGAGACTATTTCTAGCGCCCAAGGATCCAGAACATCTCTTGCCCAAGCCTGAGCGAAGAGAGAGAGTCTGCCCCCCACCAGATCCGGTCCCGGATCGGGGGCCAATATTTCATGCTGTCTTGGTAGCAGTGACAGGTTTCTTGGCCTGCTTTCCCTTGTTCCAGCCTTGCATTGGTCTCCAAGCTGGCTTGGCTTGAGAAGTATTACCCTCTTGCTTAGAGGACGTAGCACTTTGGGCTGGTCCGTTTTTACGAAAGGGACGAAAATTAGGTCTATTTTTTGCCTTGAAAGGCCTATCCTGAGGAAGGGCGTGGCCCTTACCCCCAGTGATATCAGAGATAATCTCTTTCAAGTCAGGGCCAAACAGCGTTTTCCCCTTGAAAGGAATGTTTAGTAACTTGTTCTTGGAAGACGCATCAGCCGACCAAGATTTCAACCAAAGCGCTCTGCGCGCCACAATAGCAAACCCAGAATTCTTAGCCGCTAACCTAGCCACTTGCAAAGTGGCGTCTAGAGTGAAAGAATTAGCCAATTTGAGAGCATTGATTCTGTCCATAATCTCCTCATAAGGAGGAGAATCACTATCGAGCACCTTAATCAGTTCATCAAACCAGAAATATGCAGCTGTAGTGACAGGGACAATGCATGAAATGGGTTGTAGAAGGTAACCCTGCTGAACAAACATCTTTTTAAGCAAACCTTCTAATTTTTTATCCATAGGATCTTTGAAAGCACAACTATCCTCTATGGGTATAGTGGTGCGTTTGTTTAAAGTAGAAACCGCTCCCTCGACCTTGGGGACTGACTGCCATAAGTCCTTTCTGGGGTCGACCATAGGAAACAATTTTTTAAATATGGGGGGAGGGACGAAAGGAATACCGGGCCTTTCCCATTCTTTATTAACAATGTCCGCCACCCGCTTGGGTATAGGAAAAGCTTCTGGGAGCCACGGCACCTCTAGGAACTTGTCCATTTTACATAGTTTCTCTGGAATGACCAACTTTTCACAATCATCCAGAGTGGATAATACCTCCTTAAGCAAAATGCGGAGATGTTCCAACTTAAATTTAAATGTAATCACATCAGATTCAGCCTGATGAGAAATGTTCCCTGAATCAGTAATTTCTCCCTCAGACAAAACCTCCCTGGCCCCCTCAAATTGGATTAGGGGCCCTTCAGAGATATTAATATCAGCGTCGTCATGCTCTTCAGTAACTAAAACAGAGCAGCCACGCTTACGCTGACAAGGGTTCATTTTGGCTAAAATGTTTTTGACAGAATTATCCATTACAGCCGTTAATTGTTGCATAGTAAGGAGTATTGGCGCGCTAGATGTACTAGGGGCCTCCTGAGTGGGCAAGACTCGTGTAGACGAAGGAGGGAATGATGCAGTACCATGCTTACTCCCCTCACTTGAGGAATCATCTTGGGCATCATTGTCATTATCACATAAATCACATTTATTTAAATGAATAGGAATTCTGGCTTCCCCACATTCAGAACACAGTCTATCTGGTAGTTCAGACATGTTAAACAGGCATAAACTTGATAAGAAAGTACAAAAAACGTTTTAAAATAAAACCGTTACTGTCACTTTAAATTTTAAACTGAACACACTTTGTTACTGCAATTGCGAAAAAACATGAAGGAATTGTTCAAAAATCACCAAATTTTCACCACAGTGTCTTAAAGCCTTAAAAATATTGCACACCAAATTTGGAAGCTTTAACCCTTAAAATAACGGAACCGGAGCCGTTATAAGCTTTAACCCCTTTACAGTCCCTGGTATCTGCTTTGCTGAGACCCAACCAAGCCCAAAGGGGAATACGATACCAAATGACGCCTTCAGAAAGTCTTTTCTAAGTATCAGAGCTCCTCTCACATGCGACTGCATGCCATGCCTCTCAAAAACAAGTGCGCCACACCGGCGCGAAAATGAGACTCTGCTTATGCTTTGGGAAAGCCCCTAAGAAATAAGGTGTCTAATACAGTGCCTGCCGATATTATTATATCAAAATACCCAGATAAAATGATTCCTCAAGGCTAAATATGTGCTAAAAATGAATCGATTTAGCCCAGAAAAGTCTACAGTCTAAATAAGCCCTTGTAAAGCCCTTATTTACGATCGTAATAAATATGGCTTACCGGATCCCATAGGGAAAATGACAGCTTCCAGCATTACATCGTCTTGTTAGAATGTGTCATACCTCAAGCAGCAAGAGACTGCACACTGTTCCCCCAACTGAAGTTAATTGCTCTCAACAGTCCTGTGTGGAACAGCCATGGATTTTAGTTACGGTTGCTAAAATCATTTTCCTCATACAAACAGAAATCTTCATCTCTTTTCTGTTTCTGAGTAAATAGTACATACCAGCACTATTTCAAAATAACAAACTCTTGATTGAATAATAAAAAACTACAGTTAAACACTAAAAAACTCTAAGCCATCTCCGTGGAGATGTTGCCTGTACAACGGCAAAGAGAATGACTGGGGTAGGCGGAGCCTAGGAGGGATCATGTGACCAGCTTTGCTGGGCTCTTTGCCATTTCCTGTTGGGGAAGAGAATATCCCACAAGTAAGGATGACGCCGTGGACCGGACACACCTATGTTGGAGAAAATATATGAGACAAGTGGCAGTTAAGATTTTCCAAACCATAAAATGATTATATCAAAGGTGGCATAGGGATTTAACAATGAAAGTGCAGGGTAAGGTTCAGGGAGCTAAAATCTACAAATAATATTTGCTATCATATCAAAATATGACAGAAATTCAAAAAGCTGCTAGATCCATATTGAGGTTGAGACCAGAGGGAAACAGGGTCCTCAACTTGTAGATCCAATAGGTTTCCCTCTGTCTCAACCTATTGAATCTATTGTATAAGTGAGAATGGGGAATGGATTCCAGAGGACATATACTAAATATATTGATGATACTATTATGTGTGTTATTGCAATGTCTGGGGACACTATGATTAGGAACTTTGTTCTTAATATTTCTTAGATGTTCATTCCATCTGTTCCTAATAAGCCTACATGTACGGCCAACATATTGGATCCCACAAAGATTGCAAGTTAATAAGTATATTACATAAACAGATGTACATGTCAGAAAATGATGGATATTATATGATTTTTTGGTAATATTAGATGAAAATGTTTTGCACCCTGGCTTGATGTATTTACACATATTACATTTTTTGAGACGGCACTTCCCTATGCCTTTTATTTTAGATGGTATGTTAGAATTGATTCTTTGGTTAGGCTTGTGAACCACAACCTTGCTAGGTGCTAGAACACTTTTTAGTGTTGGAGCTCGTCTGAAAACACATTTGGGTTCAGGATCTACAAGCTTTCCCAAAATAGGGTCTTTTTTAACCAAATTCCAATGTTTCTTAATAATGTGTTTAATTTTGCCATGATTAACATTAAATTGAGTAATAAAAGTTGAATTACATTGATCTGTTGTCTTTGTATTATTACTATTTTTATTAGAATTATGTTGGAAATATGAGTCTCTATTATCAGATCTGGCACGTTCATATCCGGTATCAATTAGTGGTTTAGGATAACCTTTTTCTTCAAATCTGGCTTTAAGAATAAGGCTTTGTTGTTCATAGTCCTCAATATGACTGCAATTCCTACATATTCTCTTAAACTGTCCATATGGAATGTTTTTAAGCCATGAACTATAATGATTGCTATGATAATTCAATTTAATGTTAATCATGGCAAAATTAAACACATTATTAAGAAACATTGGAATTTGGTTAAAAAAGACCCTATTTTGGGAAAGCTTGTAGATCCTGAACCCAAATGTGTTTTCAGACGAGCTCCAACACTAAAAAGTGTTCTAGCACCTAGCAAGGTTGTGGTTCACAAGCCTAACCAAAGAATCAATTCTAACATACAATCTAAAATAAAAGGCATAGGGAAATGCCGTCTCAAAAAATGTAATATGTGTAAATACATCAAGCCAGGGTGCAAAACATTTTCATCTAATATTACCAAAAAATCATATAATATCCATCATTTTCTGACATGTACATCTGTTTATGTAATATACTTATTAACTTGCAATCTTTGAGGGATCCAATATGTTGGCCGTACATGTAGGCTTATTAGGAACAGATGGAATGAACATCTAAGAAATATTAAGAACAAAGTTCCTAATCATAGTGTCCCCAGACATTGCAATAACACACATAATAGTATCATCAATACATTTAGTATATGTCCTCTGGAATCCATTCCCCATTCTCACTTATACAATAGATTCAATAGGTTGAGACAGAGGGAAACCTATTGGATCTACAAGTTGAGGACCCTGTTTCCCTCTGGTCTCAACCTCAATATAGATCTAGCAGCTTTTTGAATTTCTGTCATATTTTGATATGATAGCAAATATTATTTGTAGATTTTAGCTCCCTGAACCTTACCCTGCACTTTCATTGTTAAATCCCTATGCCACCTTTGATATAATCATTTTATGGTTTGGAAAATCTTAACTGCCACTTGTCTCATATTTTTTTTGACACTGGATATAGTCGTTTTCTTATTTAACTGGCCGTATCACCACACAATATACTATATACATAGATATATAAATATGCCATATTAATAGGATATATCTTCATCCCCTGCCACTCCCCCCCCTTATGATTTTATTAACAATGCATCTATCATATATTGATTTTTATGGTCCCCCCCTCATCTAGATCCCTATATTATAGGTCACTCTCCCATTCTGAGAATATATAATAGAATATATATTGTAATATGTATTGGGATTTATATATCCCTATTTTTTGAATTGTGGTGTTTTTTTTTATCCACCACTCCTCTTATTCCCACCTGTATTTTTATCTATTAGGGGTCATTATTTTTGTTGCCCAATCCTTCCCTCCCCCCCTATCACTGAGCGCGACATTGTCCTTTTGAGGTATCTAGTCACACCCACTGCCCTTAGTTACATTAGTTATATTATATTTACATTAGTCATTTTCACAATATTCAATCACTGCCCAATGTATTTTAGGTCGTTACACGCCCTACACTTTTTTTCTTTTCACTTTATTGCTTTTATGCATCTCACTACACCCTTTAGATTATCATCAGATTCGTACTTCACTACATTTGTCCTTAATATAGGGTTATTTCTGTTACACATATATACTTGTCAGCTTCCCCTGTCATGTATTATACATTGTCACACGATAATGGACGACAGCTATTGGTTATCATTTCCTATTTCGTATCCCTTAACTGTTGGCGGATTGGTGGATTTGCACACACCCCCAAGGGCTACCGTTACTATACTATCATAGTTTGAGGTTCATTAAGGTTAATCATTCATTGCACCATTAGCCTTTATTATATTATTCTATTCTCATTATTGGAATTCTTCCACGCATAATGGGTACATCAAATTGTAGATTGGCTTGTTGTCTTTATTTTGTCCAACTGTTGCAAACGGCGATCTCCATCCAGCCGAATGGCTGTCACTGCTACTATTGCTGTTTGATGATGTAGCTTAGACCATCCGAAGTACCAGTAGGATTTTGAATTGATCCATTCTGGGTGTGTATTTATATACATATCATTTATCCGATCCCTTTAGCAATGTTATTGTTCATCTAATCACGCCCCTTCACACTGACACCGATGATGTGTTTTCACTCCCCCTGTTGCCAAGACAACTCAGTCTATATACATATCATATAATTGTCTTAGCGGAGCATTATTATTTCACTTGCTTAGTAATATATGTAATGTATCTACCTTATGCATCCTAGCAAAGAGGTTTAGTTTAGTTCAGTTCTAGTTTCTTTATTTTTGATTCTTGATTTCCCTAACACATTACGTGTGCTTACACACGCCCCCCTTTATACCTGACACTACATTAAGACGTGTATATTAAATACTCATTAGTTTGACCATACCTTGTTATATAACTATTTATTTTTCTTCCCCATATTAGGAGCTTACAGTAGCAATACTAATATGAATTCTAACGAATTCAATCTTGATAGGACTGATATGTTTTTATCACACACACTTATCAGATTCTCACTGACCATTGGGATGCACCATTATTAGTTTGTTATAAGTAATTTAGCCTGGTGTTAATTTTTAATTGCAAGAATAATCTTGCTTTTTCATACATATTATTGGTGATCTGTTGTTTTTGGAGAAAGTATACTGTATATCAATTGTGTGCATACATATTATATGTTGTGTCTCAAGATTTTACCATTTTATTATATGTTATATATCTACATCTATTTATCACCCCCTCTATGTGTACTTGGTACTACCTGGTAAGGGTGTGCAATTTTTTCCTCAACCCGATTGGTTTGTTTAGGGTTTAAATATGGCAGCTGTGAGTTTGTTTGTTATATAGCCTGATGAAACAGTGTGTTACACTGAGAAACGCGTTGCTGTTGTTTTTACTATTTTAATAAACGTTTAAGTTTTATTCACCTCCTCATCTGCTGCCGACCTTTTAATCACCTCATTTGATGACCTTTTTGGAGCTGTTTTAGTCACTATTTTAGCTGTTTAAGCTGTGGGACTGATCACTGCTGGACTCATCACTGCTGACTGACTCCTGTTCGAGGTATCCCTGGACTCTCCCTGGTGAGACGAGGATCTGCCCTTGTGATATCATCCATTGGTCTACCGGACGACGAGCGGTTCCGGACTGCTGGTTTTGCACATCTGTGCTTTACATCTCGTGAGTAGGATTCTTATGTCATCTTTGCCTGATTTATAATTTACCATTTGATCTGCACTATGTGGCGCCCTCTATTCTGATTTGTCTAGATTCCTTTTACTTGTGTCGTGGCGTGACACCCTAGAGGAGCGGCCCTTCTGTCTGAAGATACATCTTCTGGGACTAATCATCACTGTTACTAAGGACTATTCCACCATATGCCATCACTCATTGGATTGATAGTTTGTATATCATAGATCATATATATTGTATATTATTGTCCCTATTGTCATTTATAGACTTGTATATCTTACTTACCTATAAGTGCCTGTTTTTCCACTCCTAGGCGCCTCTTATAAAGTACTGTAGTGACATTAGCTGTCACTAGAGTACTAGTTTTCTAAATTTGGAAAGAGTATGTAAGGAAGACCAAGTTGCCGCCTTGCAAATCTGTTCCACAGCTTCAATTTTGAAAGCCCAAGAAGAAGAGAGACAGCCCTCGAGTAATTCGGCATAACTCTTTCAGAAGACTGCAGCCTTGCAGTCTGAAAAGCAAACAAATTAAACTTCTCAACCAGAGAAAAAAGAAGTAGTAGTTTTCTGTTACAGAGAAAACAAACAAAACCAGAAGACTGGCAAAACCCCTAGTTCCACATTCATCAACATATAAGGATGAGGACACAGAAAAGGAATAACAAATTCCCAAACAATATTTCCACTTAGGAAAAATAACCGCCGTATACAAAAAAGATAAGGCGAATTACACTGCAAAGCCGAGAGTAGCTAAATTCCCAGAGCAGAAGATAGAGCAAAAAAAGAAAACTTCCAAGATAAAAAAATTAAAATCTATGGAATGTTAAGGCTCAAACTGAGCCTGCTGCAAACCTCAAAACAAGGTTAAAGCTCCAAGATGAGCAACAGACTTAAACACAGGCCTAATATTAACCAGGTTCTGACAAACAGGTACACTTGGACACTTGTGTAAAAAAAGGAAAAACAGAGAAATCTGACCCTTCAGCGAACTGACTGACAAAACATCCCACAGACTGTCCTGGAGAAGGACAAAACCCCCAGGAATCCTGACCCTACTTCCAAGAGTAGTCCATGGATTCACACCAATCAGGGAATTTACGCCAAACCTTATGGTAGAAATTACTAGTAACAGGCCTGCGAGCTTGAATCATGGTCTCAATGAAAAACTACGCTTAGACAGAACTAAGCATTCAGGCTCCAAGCGGATAGCTTCAGAGAAAACAAACATTGAATGAAAGAACGAACCCTGAATTAGAAGGTCCATCCTCAGGAACAACCACCAAGGTGGAAGAAATCTCCGCCAGGTCTAAATACCAGATCCTGCAGGACTATGCAGGAACTATGAACATACCGATGCTCACTCCCATTTGATACAAGCAATGACTCCTGGAAGGAGAGCAATCAGAGTGAAATCCCAAGGGATCATCAGGGTATTTAGCAGAGCAGCCAGCCGATCTCTTGACCTTAAACATAAGCGTACTGCCATCTCCAACTCCAGCACCCCCCATTTGAGGATAAACCTGGAAAACCCCTCCGGGAGACGCGCCCACTCCCCAGGCGAAAAATCTGACTGCTCAAGAAGTCCGCTCCCGGTATTCACTCTTGAAATGTGAATAGTGGATAAACAACTAATGTGAGCGTTCGCCCACTGAAAAATCCACACCAATCATGGCAAAGGAACTCAAGGTTCCTCCCAGGTGGTTAGTGTAAACCACTGAGATGAAATTGTTTAACTAGAACCTGAAAAAAAATGGATAAGACAACTGAGACCAAGCCATCAGAGCATTGTAGATCACTCTCCCCTCCAAGATAGTTATGGGGAAAGCAGACTCCTCCCAAGAACAACAGGCTAGCGACTGTGGTCACTATTACTCTTTAAGGTCTCTGGAAGCATGTGTCCAGAGACAGATACTCCTGAGAAAACCAAAAATTCTGGAGAATGCGGGTAACGATCCCGCTACCTCCTGCAAGCAAAGCAAGCGCTTTACCACAAATTCCCCTCTCTGATTTATAGGGAATATTCTCAAGTCGATAGATCTATTCTCCGAGACAGAGCCACAAGATCCCAAGTCCACTATCTGAACATGCGTAACAGCAGCCTCTCAGATGGAATAGAACAAAGGGATGATGTCCAATGAAGCAACCATTAGCCTAATTACCTCCATACATTGATCTACTGAAGCCAAACAGTAGAGTGCCGAAAGAGGCAAAAGGAAAGAATTCTCTATTTTCTGACCTCTGTCAAAATTACGTCCAGAGATAGGGAAACTAATATGGTCCCTAAGAAACTACCCCTTTAGCTGGACAAGGGAACTTATTTTCAGATTCACTTCCATCCGTGGGAATGAAGAAGACAATATCTCTGTATGAGAGTTGCTTATTGAAAAGATGGCGCCTGACCCATTATGTCGTCCAGGAAGGGCACCACAGCAATTCCCGGAAACCTGATCACTGCCAAGATAGCCCCCTCTGGGAGCCGTGGCAAGGCCAAAGGGAAGAGTCACAAGCTGAAAGTGTTTGACAGAAAGGCAAAAACTCAGGAACTTGAAAATACGCATCCTCCAGGTCAATGGTCACCATGAAATGACCCTTTTAGACCAAAGGAAGAATGAAACCACTGGTTTTCATTTTGAAAAGACCATACCCTGAGTCAACTTGTTTAGACACTTTAGATTTAAAGTTAACAACCAGCACCCAGAGGTGGATTTGAATCCTGGACCTTCTGCTTGCAAGCCCATTGTGCTAACCATTAAGCCACAACAGAGCATCAACAATATGACCAAAAAAAAAATCACTCTTTTTCGGGAACCACGAAAAGAAACGAATAGAATTCTAGACCCTGCTCCCATACAGGAACTGGAACTAACACTCACAGGGAAGAGAGGTCCCAAACGCACTTCAAAAATGCCTCACTGTTATATGGTCTGCAAATAAATTGAGAGGTGGAACCCGTCTCTGGGAGGAAAGGTATGCATTCTATGTAGAAACCCTGAGATACTGTGTCCGCAGCCTATCTGGGACATCTCAAATCCATTATCCGAAATATTACTGTCAAATCAAATCTGCCACAACGCCCCGCGGACTAGCTTAAGAGCCTTAATTATGTTCTGCATCTCCTGCAAAGGAGTCCCTACCAAATTGGAATCAAACAAGGCGTCGCACCAATAGGATTGCGCACTTGACACAGTGGCAATACAAACTTCCATGTAAGCCGTCAGCCTAGTCCATTGATCCTGAAAAGAACAGCTATCCTCTCTAGGAATCATAGTTTTTTTAGCCAGAGTAGAAATGCCCTACTACTTAAGGCACCGTGCACCATGATTTTTAATAGAGACAGTGACAGGAAACATCCTTTTAAAGACAGGAGATGGGGAAAAAGGAATCCCTGACTTCACCCATTCCTGCGAAAAATCTCCTAGCACGGTCTGGAACAGGAAAACTTCCACAGAGGAATCCTAGTATATATAAAGTCTACTAGATTCTTTAGGGTTGACAACGACAGACGTATCGGAGTCACTCCAAAGTAGCCAAAACCTCCATTAACCATACACGAAGGTGCCCAAGCTTAAATCTGAAGGATACCACTTCAGCATCAGATGAAGGAATTATACTGTCCGAATCTGAGATTTCACCCTCAGAGGCTACCGACATATTCTCCTCATCAGACCTATGAGGAAGGTCAACGTGTATAGCAGTAGGTGGAACAGAAACCTTACTATCTGAATCTCTAAAATCCCTCAAGCTATTTCCCATTAGCATAGGGAAGGCAGATAATGCCGCAGAGATCGCAGAAGATACCGCAGCAAAAATAATTCTGCAAGCAAATAAGCTCCTCCAGGAGACTGAGAGGAAATCACAGGGCACTGTATTCATATACATGTATGGCGTCATCGCCATAAGGCTAGGAACATTTAAGGAGAAACTAGATTTAAATTGAAAATGTGGAAGAAATTTAAATTGTACTGTCATTTTACATGAGCCTAAAAAATATTGAGATGTAATTAGGCAAAAAAATAAGACAGGCTTGCACAGACCTAAACAAGCAATGAATGTCTAAGAGCAAAAAAACACAGGCAATAAAAAAACAACAAAAAAAACAACAAATTATGCTTACCAGATAATTTCATTTCCTTCAGTACAAGGAGAGTCCACAGCTTAATTTCCTACTGTTGGGAAACTTATACCAAAGCTCTAGAGGACACTGAATTGCAAAACCTTAAGAACCAGATTCAAACTCAAAGGGGAGCCGAAGATCTGAACACAGGTCTGATCCTAATCAGAGCCTTAACATAGGACTGAACATCTGGAAGCTCAGAGAGCCTCCTGTGCAGTAAAACAGACAAGGCCGAAATCTGTCCCCTCAGGGAACTGGCCGAAAGATCCTTCTCCAGACCATCCTCGAGAAGCATAAAAATCCTGGCAACCTTAACTTTATGCCAAGGAAATCCACGCTCTTCACACCAGAATAAGTAGGTTCTCCACACCTTATGATAGATGCGATGAGTAACCCGGCTTAAGAGCTTGAATAAGAGTATCAATAACTCTCTCAATAAACCCTTGGCTAGGACTAAGCATTCAATCTCCACGCAGTCAGACTAAGAGAATCTAGATTTTGATGAACAAAAAGGACCTTGTTCCAGCAGATCCTTGCGACAAGGTAAATTCCATGGAGGAGAAGATGACATCCTCACAAGGTCCGCAAACCACGTCCTTAGCGGCCACGATGGAGCAATCAGTATTACTGACGCTTGCTCCTACTTGATGTGGGCCACTACTCGAAGGAGTGGTAAAGGCGGAAAAAGGTAGATTAGATTGAACCTTCAAGGAACTGCCAATGCATCTATTAGCTCCATCTGAGGATCCTTGGACCTCGACCCATATCTGGGTAAATTGGTATTGAGACGAGACGCCATGAGATCTATCTCCGGCGTCCCCCACCTGGAGCATATCTCTGCAAACACTTCGGGATGGAGAGACCATTCCCCCCGAATGAAAAGGATTGTCTGCTGAGAAAGTCTGCTTCCCAGTTGTCCACACCCGGAATGTGGATAGCTGACAGTGAACAGCTGTGGGCCTCTGCCCACTCCAGAATCCGAGATACTTCCCTCATCGCTATGGAGCTTCTCGTTTCCCCCTGATGGCTGATGTAAGCCACCAAGGTTATATTGTCTGATTGGAATCTGATAAAACCAGGCCAAACCCAGAAGAGGCCAAGATTTCAGAGCATTGTAGATTGCTCGAAGTTCCAAAATGTTGATCAGGAGGGAGCTTTCCTCCTGAGACCACAGGCCCTGTGTCTTCTTGGCACCCCAAACAGATCCCCATCCTGAGAGGCTCGGGTCCGTAGTCATAATCTCCTAAGATGGTCTGAGAAAAGATGTCCCTTGGACAGATGATCTGGACAGAGCCACCAAGAGAGCGATTCTCTTGACCCGTTTTTTAGGGAAATCTGTTGAGACAGATCCGAATGATCCCCGTTCCACTGTCTCAGCATGCACAGCTGTAGTAGTCTGAGATCGGAACCTGGCAAAGGGAATTATGTCCATGCTGGACACCATGATACCAATTACCTCCATACACTGAGCCACAGATGGCTTTAAAGAGGTCCAGAGGGCAAGACATGCCGAAGCTTCTCTGGTCGGTTAGAAAAATCCTAATGGATACTGAATCTATTATAGTGCCCAGGAATCCTACCCTGGTGCTTGGAATGAGAGAACTCTTCTCTAAGTTTATCTTCCATCCATGTGATCAAAGAAGAGAGAGAATAGAAACCGAATAATCCTCTGCTAGAAGAAAGGATGGCACTTGAACCAAAATGTCATCCAAGTAGGGAGCTACTGCTAAACCTTGGGTTCTGGCGACAGCCAGAAAAACTCCCAGAAACTTTGTGAAGATTCTTGGGGCTGTAGCTAGACCAAACGGAAGTGCTGATCCAGGAACGCAAACCTTAGGAACTGGAAGTGGTCCCTGTGGATTGGAACGTGAAGGTAGGCATCCTTGAGATCTAAACTATACTGAACTAGAGGAAGAATGGACTTTATTGTCTCCATCTTTAAAGAGGGAACATTTAGAAACTTGTTTAAGCACTTCAGGTCCAGAATTGGGCAAAAAGTTCCCTCCTTCTTTGGGACCACAAACAGGTTTGAGTAGTATCCCAAACTTCTTTCTGCGATAGGAACCGGGACAATGACCCCTAAAGGAGGACAGATCCCGCACACACCCCAGAAAGGCTTCCCTCTTTTCTGGCTTTAAAGACATGCTTGAGAGGAGAAATCTGCCCTTGGGTGGGTGAGATTTGAAACCTATCTTGTATCCCTGAGCTATGTGTTCTCGGCGGGCTTCTTGTTCTGCTTGGATTTATTCCAGGATTGAGCCGGCTTTCAAGTGCTCTTGGTTTGCTCGGACTTAGAGGAGGACTGCTGACGTTGGGACTTCTCAGAACGAAAGGAACTAAAGTTAGATCCTTGTCCCTTAGATTTGTTCTTTTTATCCTGTGGTAGGTAGGCACCCTTGTCCCCAGTAACCTTGAAGATAATGGAGTCCAGGCCTGGACCAAATAAAATGTTTCCCTTAAAGTGGAGGGAAAGTAGTCTAGACTTAGAAGTCATGTCTGCAGACCAGGACTTCAGCCAGAGCGCCCGACGCGTCTGCACTGAGAAACCAGAGATTTTAGCATTCTCAGAGGTGGACGGCTCAGTTGCACTAAAGGGGTTAACTTTCTTAGACAAAATAACCTTGTTAATGTATATGGAGCATAGTTGAGCGGGCTGGCACACCAAGGCCACCTCACAATATAGACATGTATTACTATTAGGAATAGAGGGAGTACCCTCAAGCATATCAGGATCCTACATAGCTTGCGCAAACAGTAGGATACAAATAAACAAACTTTTTATTTTTCTCAAAAACGGCACCTATATACCCTCAATGACTGGGGCACTCTCCACCTCCTAGACCCAGACACCCAGAGAAGAAGCGTTTTCTCCAACAGCTAGCTTGGTCAGGAAAGAGAAAACAAAAGTGTAACCAAACCCGGTCACGTGGTGCGCAATGCAGGACTGCTCCTGCTATGAGAAAAAAACGTAAATTATGCTTACCTGATAATTTCATTTTCTTCTGAAGGAAGAGTCCACAGCTGCATTCATTACTTTTGGGAATTCAGAACCTGGCCACCAGGAAGAGGCAAAGACACCCCAGCCAAAGGCTTAAATACCTCCCCCCCCTTCCCTCATCCCCCAGTCATTCTGCCAAGGGAACAAGGAACAGTATGAGAAATATCAGGGTGAAAAAAGGTGCCAGAAGAACAAAAAATTACAGCCACCTCATAGATATAAAACACTTCAGAAGAAAATGAAATTATCAGGTAAGCATAATTTATGTTTTTCTTCTTAAAAGGGAAGAGTCCACAGCTGCATTCATTACTTTTGGGAAAAAACACCCAAGCTAGAGGACACAGAATGCAAACAACGGGTGGGTACAAAATGCGGCCCCTTTGAAAGGAACCATAGCCTGAATTACTCAACACCCAAACATTTAAGTACAAATGACACGGAAGAAATCCCGAGCCCAGGTAACTGCACATCAGTTACACCACCGGCAAAGCCGAACTAGGGACCACTCAGACCTAGAGTCCGTCAGGCCCAAACAACCTCCGAGCCGTCCACCCCACGATTCCAGGAAAATCCAAAGGAACTTTTCCCACTCCACACCTAGAGAACAACCCATGGTTGTCTTACAAGTCAACGCCCATGGAGACAAGCTCCCTGGAACACAAAGACCAAAGAAGAAAGGATCCATACACAAGGAAACATGTCCCACAAAGGACTTGAGGAACCCCTCATGTTCCTAATCCCATACCATACCGTAAGGTACTCCAGGAAAATCATGAGACCCCCGATGCCCCATAACATATCTAGAACTGGAGGCTAGATAGGCAGAGACAGCAGAAAACAGGATAACTATCCCAGCAGTTAGAAAAGAGCTCTCCAAGAGAAACTCAAACCGACAGAACAGGAACTCACAAAGACCAGCCTCCAAAAGGAAGGCTGACCCTATTGCTAACTCAAACCTCCAAAAAGAGCTTCAAAGCATGTTAGCATCCAGACCAAAGCAATTAGCTGTAACTGGTTACACCATCATCAACCATGCCCGCGCAACCAGACCAGACGATTCACCCAAGGCGGGAAAGAATGATACTCCACCACCAGAAGAAAATGCGCAATAGGCTGTCAACGAACTTTGAGTGAAAACACAAACGTTAATCACATGGCACACTAGACCACAAAGGTCACACACATCTCCCAACTTCCAAAGAATGGAAATAACGGTTCTGAGTCCCCGGGGACCTGAGAACCATGATGCCGTCTGCAAGAAGCAGATCCGTAACCCAGGCGAATAGCTCGAACCAACCAACCTTAGAATGGCAGTCACAACCCTCTGTCCGGAGGAGTTGCATATAAACAACAGGCCTCATACGTCGGTAGGATCCGAGCCTGGAGTCCATAGAATAGGCCAAGAGACAGTCTCAGCACCACGAAGGTGATATGAACCCTGGTGACAGATGAAAAAGACCCCGACTAGTACCAGCCTGGCATAAGGACACTCTGGAACTGCTCAAGGTCCAAGAAAATTCATCCCGAAGGAACGATAAATGAACTAGAAAACATAATTCAAAACATAATATTTAACAAGTGCGCAACTTCCAAGGGAGTGCCCACACGACCACTAGTCGCAAGTATCGGTTCTAGAGAACGTTCATAAAACGAAAATCTAACATTTGCTTGATAAAAAACAAATTAAACTCATCCATCCGGATCAAAAATTTAAATGAAGGCAGCACCCATCGAGTGAACGCCCAAGGTGAATGAAAACAACAACAGGACCAGCTGATTAGAAGTCCCAATCACCCAAGCTCAGAACTGGAATCGAAAACATAAAGAAAAACAAAACTGAGACGTTAGGAGATTGGCTTCATCCCCAAACGTCATATCCATTTTGCCATCCAGCTTCAAAGGCCTCGGATCCCTTGACCCACTAGGACTGGAATCCTCTAACATTGCCAAAACATGTTTTAAAAGAACTTGCAGGCGAGCCAGCCTATAACGGAAGGCAAAATCATCCCTCGCCGGATCTGCTGACGAACCTGGCTCCGAGATTGGGGCCCCTGAAGCCTTAGGGGCCAAAGCTTCCCCAGAAGGCCGAGCTGAATCAGTCGATCCCACGGAACACGGACAGTATCTTAGAAATACTTCACTTGGGAGATATAAATGAGTCAGCGCCATAGAGATCCATGCGGAACCGTGCCGTAAACTCCAGCGGAAACAAGCCACTCTCCAGTGAAGGCCCTTGCCACACCTGCGTGCGTAGCCGGGAAAGGGTCTTGGGCACGCACCTCACGGGTCATGGAAACCTCGGAGGAGGATGGCTCAACGCACTCTAAGTTCCCAGATTCAGGAAAAGAGAGTACTCTGGAACGGCAACCGGGAACATAACTGATGGGCATTACCCGGGCCATTTCATATTCATTACAAGACACATCCTCTGTATCGGAGGCATCCGTGTCACGTACATCAAAATCCTCCATAATCTTGGGATTACAAAAAGACAAAACTAACTGGCAACCTATGACATCACCAATGGCTGGGGCACTCACCACCTCCTGTGAACCAGACAACCCACGAGCAAGACTCTCTCGGTCGCACACAGTCAGCATACAGATGTGAAAAAAACAACAACGTAACCGCACCCGTCACAAGGTGCACCGTGCCAGTCACAAAAGGGCGTGCAATCTTGAGAGATCGCGTCAGTAAAAGAAGGCCGTTATGTTCCATAAACAGGCCGTGAGCCTAGAATAGCTACACATTGCAGATAGAACCATATAACAAACATGATTAAAGTCCCCCCTGTTCAATAACCCCCCCTCAGGAGATATTAACCCATGATTCCTCATTTAAGATAAAAGGAGTCCCACTGGGACCCTACCTTGTTTCTTCAACATTACATCTCATATTGAAATAAAATGAAACAATCTTACCGGAATCTAACCTGTGGAACAGGAACATGGCCCTTCAAGTGTGATAGATAGTAGCCTCGCTTCTGACATGCACTTGAGTGAAGAAAGGTAGGCAGCGAAACTCGTCAACACTGATTACCAAGGAGCTGTTAATATGAGTTGGGATGGGTCCGCAGGAAAAGCGTTCAATCTCCACGCTGTCAGCCTCAGACAATCGAGATTCTGATGTTGGAAAGGACCCTGTTCCAGCAGATCCCTGCGAAAGGGTAACCTATACGGCGGACAGAATGACATCCCCACCAGATCCGCAAACCAAGTCCTCCAGGGACACGAAGGAGCAAACAGAATGGTCAACTCTCTCTCCTGCTTTATGCGTGCCACTATACGAGGTAGAAGTGGTAAGGGAGGAAAAATGTACGCTAGATCGAACCCCCAAGGCACCGCTAATGCATCTATCAGTTCTGCCAGGGGGTCCCTCGACCCGTAACGGGAACGTTTGCAATTGAGTCTGGATGCCATGAGATCTATCTCCGGCATTCCCCATCTGAGACAAATCTCCACAAACACCTCGGGGTGAAGAGACCATTCCCCCGGATGGAATGTTTGCCTGCTGGGAAAGTCTGCTTCCCAGTTGTCCACACCCGGGATGTGGATAGCCGAAAGCGAGCAGTTGTGGGCCTCCGCCCATTCCAGTATCCGAGACACCTCCCTCGGTGCGAGGGAGCTCCTCGTACCCCCCCTGATGGTTGACTTAAGCCACCGAGGTAATGTTGTCCGTCTGAAACCTTATGAAGTTGAACGTCCCCAGGTGGGGCCACGCCTACAGAGCATTGTAGATCGCTCGAAGTTCCAGGATATTTATCGGTAAAAGGGACTCCAGTCGAAACCATTTTCCCTGTGCCATTCTGGCACCCCAAACAGATCCCCATCCCGCCAGACTCGCGTCCATGGTCACAATCTCCCAGGACGGTCTCAAGAAGGATGTCCCCATGGCCAGTTGTTCCGGGTGGATCCACCAAGAGAGGAGTTTATCTTCTAACCATGAGATTGAAGTAACAGGAGCAGAGACCTTGAATCGTCCACTGCCTGACTGAAGGACGGCACTTGAACCAGGATGTCGTCTAAATAGGGCGCCACCGCAATGCCCCTGGATCTGGCTACAGCAAGCAGGGCCCCGAGAACCTTCGTGAAAACTCTCGGGGCCGTCGCCAGACCGAAAGGAAGGGCCACAAACTGGAAGTTCTGGTCCAGAAATGCAAATCTTAGGAACTTGAAGTGGTCCCTGTGAATTGGAACATGAAGGTAGGCATCCTTCAAGTCTATTGTGGTCATGAACTGCCCCTCTTGAACTAGGGGCAAAATGGACCGTATTGTTTCCATTTGAACGATGGAATGGACAAAAACTTGTTTAAACACCTCAGATCCAAAAACGTGCGGAACGTGCCCTCCTTTTTTTGAACTACGAACAGATTTGAATAGTACCCTAGACCCCTTTCTGCAAGGGGTACTGGTACAATAACACCTAGAGAGGAAAGATCCCTCACACATCCTAGAAAGGCCTCTTTCTTTTCTGGCCTTGATGACAGGTTTGACATGAGGAATCTGACCCTGGGAGGGAAGGACTTGAATCCTATCCTGTAACCCTGGGAGACAACCTCCAGAACCCAGGGGTCCTGAACATCCTGCAACCAGGCTTCGGAGAATAGAGATAACCTGCCCCCTACTCGGTCCATAGATAGGCCGACTTGGTGTCTGTGGGCTTCTTGTTCTGTTTGGACTTGTTCCAAGACTGAGCAGGCTTTCAAGTTCCCTTGGACTGGTCCGCTTTTGCGACGGGCTGCTGGCATTGGGCCTTATCCGCACGAAAAGTAGATCCCTTCGGCTTAGCTTTCTTATCTTGGGGTAGGAAGGCACCCTTGCCTCCCGAAACCGTGGAAATGATCGAGTCCAGGCCTGGACCGAACAGAATCTTTCCTTGAAAGGGCAGGGACAGCAACCTCAATTTAGAGGTCATGTCTGCCGACCAGGCTTTTAGCCACAAGGCCCTGCACGCTAAAACCGAAAACCCTGACACCTTAGCATTCAGGCAAATAATTTGCATTTTGACGTTGCAAATGAAAGATTTGGCTACCTTCAAAGTCTTAATCTTTTCATGCACCTCTTTGCAAGAGAGGGTTTACCCTCAATCATTTCACTCAGGGAATCACACCAATATGACGCAGCTCCAGCAACCGCAGCTACGGCTGCTGCCGGCTGAAAAACAAAGCCTGTGTGCTGAAACATCTTTCTCAGCATGATCTCCAACTTTTTATCCATGGGCTCTTTAACGACAAACTATCCTCTAGGGGAATAGTCGTTCGCTTAACGAGCGTGGAGATGGCCCCATCCACCCTAGGAATTGTCCCCCACAGCTCCAACTGAGCCTCCGGAATGGGAAAAAGTTTCTTAAAGGTCGAGGAAGGGGAAAAGGAAAAACCTAAATTGAGGCGTGAATCACTTTAGAAACTGCCGTCTGCAGTTGATTCGCAAAATCTGGCGGCCAACATATCTCTCCCAAAGGAGAAACGGTTGGACCCCGGGGCGCTGCATGTGCAATAGGGGACTCAACTCAAGAACGCACCTCACGGGACAGAGAACCCTCAGAGGTGGACGGCTCAGTGGTACTAGACATTCTTTTAGTCTTGGATGTCTCGACCCTCTCAAGGCATGTGGAACATAATTGGGCAGGCTGGTCTACCCGAACCTCACAATAAACACAGGTATGAGACTCTGTCAAAGAGGGAGTACCCTTTAACGCGTCAGAATCCTCCATAGCTTGCGTTTTTATTAGAATAAAAGAGAAACTAACAGGCACCTTTATAACCGCCAATGGCCCGGGCACTCACCACCTCCTATGAACTGGAATACAGAAACTGCTTTGTCTCCTCCGTCGCAGATCAGACCGGAAGTGAAGAGCGCCACCCAGTCACACAGGTGCCGAGCCGAGCCGCCACCCTGCTTAAAGGGGAAAACACGCCAAAAAGGGCCACGCAAAAACTCGTGGAAAACAGAATTTATATCTTACCTGATAAATTCCTTTCTCCTACGGTGTGTCCGGTCCACGGCTTCATCCTTACTTGTGGGATATTCTCCTCCCCAACAGGAAATGGCAAAGAGGCACACAGCAAAAGCTGTCCATATAGCCCCTCCTCTGGCCCCGCCCCCCAGTCATTCAACCGACGGTTAGGAGAAAAAGGAGAAACTATAGGGTGCCGTGGTGACTGTAGTGTATAGAGATAAAAAAAATTTAAGCCTGACAAAAAAGCCAGGGCGGGCCGTGGACCGGACACACCGTAGGAGAAAGGAATTTATCAGGTAAGATATAAATTCTGTTTTCTCCTACATAGGTGTGTCCGGTCCATGGCTTCATCCTTACTTGTGGGAACCAATACCAAAGCTTTAGGACACGGATGAAGGGAGGGAACAAGTCAGGCAACCTAAACGGAAGGCACCACGGCTTGCAAAACCTTTCTCCCAAAAACAGCCTCCAAAGAAGCAAAAGTATCGAATTTGTAAAATTTTGTAAAAGTATGCAGAGAAGACCAAGTCGCTGCCTTACAGATCTGATCAACAGAAGCCTCGTTCTTGAAGGCCCATGTGGAAGCCACAGCCCTAGTAGAGTGAGCTGTAATTCGTTCAGGAGGCTGCCGTCCGGCAGTCTCATAAGCCAATCGGATGATGCTTTTCAACCAAAAGGAAAGAGAGGTAGCAGTAGATTTCTGCCCTCTCCTCTTACCAGAATAAACGACAAACAAGGATGAAGTCTGTCTAAAATCCTTAGTTGCTTCTAAGTAGAATTTTAACGCACGGACCACATCTAGGTTGTGCAACAAACGTTCCTTCTTTGAAGCTGGATTCGGACACAGGGAAGGAACAACTATTTCCTGGTTGATATTCCTGTTGGAAACCACTTTTGGAAGAAAACCAGGCTTGGTACGTAAAACTACCTTATCTGTATGGAACACCAGATAGGGAGAAGTACACTGCAAAGCAGACAATTCAGAAACTCTTCTAGCAGAAGAAATAGCAACCAAAAACAGAACTTTCCAAGATAGTAACTTAATATCTATGGAATGTAAGGGTTCAAACGGAACCCCTTGAAGAACTGAAAGAACTAAGTTTAGACTCCATGGAGGAGTCATAGGTCTGTAGACAGGCTTGATTCTGACTAACGCCTGTACAAACACCTGCACATCTGGCACGGTTGCCAGTCTGTGCAACAAAACAGACAGAGCAGATATCTGTCCTTTTAAAGAGCTAGCTGACAAACCTTTATACAAACCCTCTTGGAGAAAGGAAAGTATTCTAGGAATTTTGATTTTACTCCAAGAAAATCCCTTGGATTCGCACCAACGGATATATTTTAGCCATATCTTATGGTAAATTTTCCTAGTCACCGGTTTTCTGGCTTGAACCAGAGTATCTATAACCGAATCTGAAAACCCACGCTTAGATAGAATCAAGCGTTCAATTTCCAAGCAGTCAGTTGCAGAGAGACTAGATTTGGATGTCTGAATGGACCTTGAACTAGAAGATCCTGTCTCAAAGGTAGCTTCCATGGTGGAACCGATGACATATTCACCAGGTCTGCATACCAAGTCCTGCGTGGCCATGCAGGAGCTATTAGAATCACCGAGGCCTTCTCCTGCTTGATCCTGGCTACAAGCCTGGGAAGGAGAGGGAACGGTGGAAACACATAAGCCAGATTGAACGACCAGGGCGCCACCAATGCATCCACTAGTGCCGCTTTGGGATCCCTGGATCTGGACCCGTATCGAGGAACCTTGGAGTTCTGACGAGACGCCATCAGATCCATATCTGGAGTGCCCCATAGTTGGGTTAACTGGGCAAAAACCTCTGGGTGAAGTTCCCACTCCCCCGGATGGAAAGTCTGACGACTCCGATAATCCGCCTCCCAGTTGTCTACTTCTGGGATGTGAATTGCAGATAGATGGCAGGAGTGATCCTCCACCCATTTGATGATCTTGGATACCTCTCTCATCGCCAAGGAACTCTTTGTTCCCCCCTGATGATTGATGTACGCTACAGTCGTCATGTTGTCCGACTGAAATCTTATGAACCTGGCCTTCGCTAGTTGAGGCCAAGCCAGGAGCGCATTGAATATCGCTCTCAGTTCCAAAATGTTTATCGGGGGAAGAGACTCTTCCCGAGACCATAGACCCTGAGCTTTAAGAGAGTCCCAGACCGCACCCCAGCCCAAGAGGCTGGCGTCGGTCGTGACAATGACCCACTCCGGTCTGCGGAAACTCATTCCCTGAGACAGGTGATCCTGAGTCACCCACCAGAGGAGTGAGTCCCTGGTTACCTGGTCTACTTGAATTTGGGGAGACAAGTCTGCATAATCCCCATTCCACTGTTTGAGCATGCACAGCTGCAATGGTCTTAAATGGATTCGAGCAAAAGGAACCACGTCCATTGCTGCAACCATTAGTCCTATTACTTCCATGCACTGAGCTATGGAAGGCTGAGGAATAGAATGAAGAACTCGACAAGCTTTTAGAAGTTTTAACTTTCTGACCTCTGTCAGGAAAATCTTCATTTCCACGGAATCTATTATTGTTCCCAGAAAGGGAACCCTTGTGGACGGGGACAGGGAACTTTTTTCTATGTTCAACTTCCACCCGTGAGATCTGAGAAAGGCTAAAACAATGTCTGTATGAGCCCTTGCTTTGGAAAGAGACGACGCTTGGATTAGAATGTCGTCTAGGTAAGGTGCTACAGCAATGCCCCTCGGCCTTAGGACCGCTAGAAGGGACCCTAGCACCTTTGTGAAAATTCTGGGAGCGGTGGCTAAACCGAATGGAAGAGCCACGAACTGGTAATGTTTGTCCAGAAAGGCGAACCTCAGGAACTGATGATGAGTTTTGTGGATCGGGATATGCAGATACGCATCCTTTAAATCCACGGTAGTCAAATATTGACCCTCCTGGATTGTTGGCAAAATTGTCCGAATGGTTTCCATTTTGAAAGATGGAACTCTGAGGAATTTGTTTAATATCTTTAAATCCAGAATTGGCCTGAAAGTTCCCTCTTTTTTGGGAACTACAAACAGGTTCGAGTAAAAACCAAGACCTTGTTCCCCTGAGGGAACTGGGTTTATCACTCCCATCTTTAATAGGTCTCCTACGCAATGTAAGAATGCCTGTTTCTTTATCTGGTCTGAAGATAAGCGAGACATGTGGAACCTTCCCCTTGGAGGAAGTTCCTTGAACTCTAGAATGTATCCCTGGGAGACTATTTCTAGAGCCCAGGGATCCGGAACATCTCTTGCCCAAGCCTGAGCAAAGAGAGATAATCTGCCCCCTACTAGATCTGGTCCCGGATCGGGGGCTACCCCTTCATGCTGTCTTGGTAGCAGCAGTAGGCTTCTTGGCCTGTTTACCCTTGTTCCAGCCTTGCACTGGTTTCCATGCAGGTTTGAGTTGGGCAACGTTGCCCTCTTGTCTAGAGGCTGCAGAGTTAGAAGCCGGTCCGTTCCTGAAATTGCGAAAGGAACGAAAATTAGACTTGTTCTTAGCCTTGAAAGGCCTATCTTGTGGGAGGGCATGGCCCTTTCCTCCAGTGATGTCTGAAATAATTTCCTTCAATTCCGGCCCAAAAAAGGTCTTACCTTTGAAGGGAATATTAAGTAATTTAGGCTTGGACGACACATCTGCCGACCAGGATTTTAGCCAAAGCGCCCTACGCGCCACTATAGCAAAACCTGAGTTTTTCGCCGCTAATTTCGTTATTTGAAAAGCGGCATCCAATATAAAGGAATTAGCTAACTTAAGTGCGTGAATTCTGTCCATAACTTCTTCGTATGAAGTCTCCCTCTGGAGCGAGCTTTCTAATTCCTCGAACCAAAAAGACGCCGCTGAGGTGACAGTAATAATGCACGCAACTGGTTGAAGAAGGAAACCTTGCTGAACAAAAATCTTTTTTTTTTATCCATAGGATCTTTGAAAGCGCAACTGTCCTCTATAGGAATAGTTGTGCGCTTCGCTAACGTTGAAACTGCCCCCTCTACCTTAGGGACCGTCTGCCATGCGTCCCTTCTGGGGTCTATAATGGGGAACATTTTCTTAAATATAGGAGGTGGGGCAAAAGGTATACCCAGCTTCTCCCACTCCTTATTCACTATGTCCGCTACCCTCTTGGGTATTGGAAAGGCGTCATCGTGCACTGGAACCTCTAAGAATTTGTCCAACTTGCACAACTTCTCTGGGGTTACCATAGAATCACAATCATCAAGAGTAGCTAATACCTCCTTAAGCAGGGCGCGGAGGTGTTCTAGCTTAAATTTAAATGCTACTATATCAGGTTCTGCCTGTTGAGAATTTTTTCCTGAGTCAGAAATTTCTCCCTCAGACAGCCCCTCTCTCACAGCCAATTCCGATTGATGTGAGGGTAAAACAGATAAGGCATCATCAGCGTCTACTTGTTCATCCCTTTCATCTGTATTTAAAACTGAACAATCACGCTTTCTCTGAAATGCTGGCAGTTTGGATAAAAGATTTGCTATAGAATTATCCACTACTGCTGTTAGTTGTTGCATAGAAACAAGCATTGGCGCGCTAGCTGTACTAGGGATCGCCTGCGCGGGCAAAACTGGTGTAGACACAGAAGGAGAGGATGTAGAGCTATCCCCACTACCTTCATTAGAAGAATCATCTTGGGCAATTTTATTAAATGTGACAGTATTGTCCTTACTTTGTTTGGACGCTATGGCACAATTATCACATACACTTAAAGGGGGGACCACCTTGGCCTCCATACACACAGAACATAAGCTATCTGATGGCACAGACATGTTAAGCAGATTTAGGCAGGCTATTGCAATAAAAACGATTTTAAACAAAACCGTTACTGTCTCTTTAAATAATAAAATGACACACTTTATTTCTGAATGTTCAAAAAACTATGAAGGCAATATCCGATTTTTATAAAATTTTTACCCCAGTGTCTTAATGCTTTGAAAGTATTGCACACCAAATAAGAAGTCTCTAGACCCTTAAATAAGCAAACCGGAGCTAATTGTTCAATTTAACCGGTTTTAAACACTACAGTACCTGCCACAGCCTTTGCTGTAGCTTTTACCTTCCTTAGGGGTTATTCACCACAGAAATAAGCCTTCCGGAGTCTGTTTCTGAGACACAGGACCCTCTCACATGAAGCTGCATGCACTGCCTTTGAAATTAACTGCGCAACTGAGGCGCGAAAATGAGGCCTCCTCCCTCAGCATACTAGAGTGAAGGGGCCTTCCTGACTAGATTAGGCGTCTAAACCAATGCCAGATCTAATAAAAACGTTCCCCAAGTGTATTAATGTTCATAAAAACATTTCAAATGTCATAAAAATGTTATATAAGTCAATCGATTTGGCCCACAACAGTGTCTACTAGTGCCAAGCCCAAAAGTAAGCCTGTAATCTGTAACTGAGTTTTAAGAAAATGGCTTACCGGTCCCCTGAGGGGAAAAACTGACAGTCTTCTAGCATTAGCATGTGTTGTTAGAAAAGAGACTAGTCATACCTGGAGCAGATGAGTCTGCAAACTGTTACCCCCAACTGAAGTTCTCTGGTTTCAACAGTCCTGCGTGGTAACAGCAATAGATTCTAGTTACTTGTGCTAAAATCATATTCCTCTTTAACAGAAATCTTCATCACTTTCTGTTGTAGAGTAAATAGTACAAACCGGCACTATTTTAAAATAACAAACTCTTGATAGAAGAAATAAAAACTACAACTAAACACCACAAACTCTTTAACATCCCCGTGGAGATGCTACTTGTTCAGAGCGGCAAAGAGAATGACTGGGGGGCGGGGCCAGAGGAGGGGCTATATGGACAGCTTTTGCTGTGTGCCTCTTTGCCATTTCCTGTTGGGGAGGAGAATATCCCACAAGTAAGGATGAAGCCGTGGACCGGACACACCTATGTAGGAGAAAAGAACCTGATAGTTCCACACATTGCCAGAGCCTTATCCCGCACAGCGCAGCAATGACACAATAAACAATATCATGTATAAACCCCCCTGTTCAATAATCCCCCTACCAGGAATATTAACCTGTGATTCTGTAAAGATAAAAGGCGCCACACTGTGGCCCTGTCTTCTATGTAAACATTGTGTATAAAAATGAAACGATCTTACCAGAATCCACGCCGTGGAACAGGAACACGGCCCTTCAAGTGTGACAGGTCATAGCAGTGCTCCTGACATTAACTTGAGAGAAGAAAGCAGTCTGTGAAATTTGTCAACGCTGATTGCTGTAGGAGCTGTTAATAGGAGTTGGAATCTCTGGACTCTAACTTTCACCCAAGTCCTCACTGAGAAGCCTTATAGGGCTACTTAAAACTCCTGTCCCATTGCGAAGAGTAATACCCTCCATAAGAGACCTCCGAATCTTCGGCACCTCTCTGCCACCTCCTGTGACAAAAGCAAAGAATGACTGGGGGATGAGAGGAGTGGGAGAGGTATTTAAGCCTTTATTAACCCCTAACAGCTGGGGTGTCTTTGCCTCCTCTTGGTGGCCAGGTTCTTAATTCCCAATAGTAATAAATGAAGCCGTGGACTCTCCTCCCCTTTAGATGGAAATCAAGGGCAAACAAAGGGAGAAGCCTCTAGCATACCTCGAAAAGAGTGGACTACAAGGCTGTAAGAGGACAAAGTTACATATATAGAGTATACTCTACAAACGGAGGAGAGCAAGAAAGGAAAAATTCCAGACCACCTCCTACATGGATCCCAAGGAACCAAAGAAAAGCCTTAAAGGGAAACCCAATTTTTTTTTTCTTTCATGATTCAGATAGAGCATGCAATTTTAAGCAACTTTCTAATTTATTCCTTTTATCCATTTTTCTTCATTTTCTTGCTATCTTTATTTGAAAAAGCAGCAATGTAAGCTTACAAGCCAGCCCATTTTTGGGTCAGAACCCTGGATTGCGCTTGCTGATTGGTGAATACCATTTAGCCACCAATCAGCAGGAACAGCCTAAATGCTGAACCAAAGATGGGCCGTCTCGTAAGCTTACATTCCTGCTTTTTTAAATAAAGATACCAAGAGAACGAAGAAAAAAGAAAATTTATGCTTACCTAATAAATTTGTTTCTTTTTAGACACAATGAGTCCATGGATTTCATCCTTACTTGTGGGATTACGCCTCCTGGTCAGCAGGAGGAGGCAAAGAGCACCACAGCAAAGCTGTATATATAGCTCCTCCCTTCCCTCCCACTCCAGTCATTCGACCGAAATTAGGAACAGAAAGGAAAAGCCAAGATGCAGAGGTGTCTGAAGTTTAACAAAAAAATAATAACCTGTCTCATAGAACAGGGCGGGCCGTGGACTCATCGTGTCTAAAAAGAAACAAATTTATCAGGTAAGCATAAATTGTATTTTATTTTTAAAGACACGATGAGTCCAAGGATTTCATCCTTACTTGTGGGATACAATACCAAAGCTATAGTACACGGATGAAAAGGGAGGGACAAGACAGGGAACCTAAACGAAAAGGCACCACTGCTTGAAGAACCTTTCTCCCAAAAACAATCTAAGCTGAAGCAAAGATATCAAATTTATAAAAAGTTTGAAAAGAAGACCAAGTTGCAGCCTTGCAAATCTGCGCAACTGAAGTATTAACTTCGAATGTCCATGAGGAAGCAACAGCCCAGATGGAATGAGTTGTAACTCTTTCAGGAGACTGCTGTCCAGCAAGCTCATATGCAAAACGTATGATACTCTTCAACCAAAAGGAAAGAAGTAGCCGTAGCTTTCTGACCCTTACGTTCTTTAGAAAAAATGTCAACGGAAAAGACGATTGATGAAAGTCCTTTCGCTTATAAATAAAAAAAAATGAAGACACGGACTACGTCCAAAATGTGCAGAAGACGTTCCTCCTGAGAGAAAGATTAGGACACAAGGAAGGAACAACAATTTCCTAAGGAATGGTCTCTAGTACATAACACCACCTTATCCGAATGAAAAATAAGGTAAGGCGAATTATACTGTAATGCCGAAAGCTCAAACACTCTTCGAGTGGAAGAAATGGCAACAAGAAATAAAACTTTCCAAGATAACAACTTAATATCTATGGTATGCATAGGTCCAACAGAACTCCTTGAAGAACTTTTAAGATCTAAATTCAAACTCCATGGAGGAGCAATTGGTTGAAACACAGGACTGACTCTAATCAGAGCCTGACAAAAGGATTGAACATCTGGGACATCTGTCAGACGCTGGTGTAACAAAATAGATAAAGCAGAGATCTAACCCTTTAGGGAACTTGAAAAACCGTTCTCCAAGCC
The DNA here is from genome assembly GCF_027579735.1 of Bombina bombina. Lineage (NCBI taxonomy): Eukaryota > Metazoa > Chordata > Amphibia > Anura > Bombinatoridae > Bombina > Bombina bombina. Next base: position 339,731 of record NW_026512257.1, read on the forward strand.
TTCTTGAAGAAAATACAAAATCTCGGGAATCCTAACTCTACTTCATGAGTAACCATCGGATTCACACCAATAAAGATATTTATGCCTTATCTTATGATAAATCTTCCTAGTTACAGGCTTACAAGGCTGAATTAAGGTATCCCTGACCGAATCAAAGAAACCTCGCTTGTATAGGATCAAGCGTCCAATCTCCAAGCAATCAGCTTCAGAGAAACTAGACTTTGGTGGAAGAAGGGACCCTGAATAAGAGATCCTTCCTCAACGGAAATGTCCAAGGTTGCAGAGATGACATGTTCACTGGATCGGCGAGGCCACGCAGAAGCGAGGAGGATCACTGATGCCTTCTCCTATTTGAACAATCACCCGGCAAAGAAGCGCAAACGGGGGAAATAGATATTCTAGGCTGAAGGACCCAAGAACTGCCAAGGCAGCCCCTAGACCTGGACCCGTATCTCAAAAGCCAGTCTGACAAGATGCTCATTTTATCAACTTTAGAAGGATGAAAGGTTGAATGGACCTCACCGGGGATTGAACCTGCAACCCTCAGGTTGTTACCAATCCCAGCCACAGTGCCTTAGCATGCTAAGCCATCTGTCCGGTCAATGTCCATTACCGTCACCATCAGCCCGAATACCTCTATGTACTGAGCCACTAAAGGCCGAGAGGTGGACTGAAGGACTAGACCAGTATTGATAGACCTCAATTCCTGACCTCAGTCAGAAAAATCTTCATTGATATGGAATTCGTCATGATTCCCAAGAAAGCTACCCTTGTGCTTGGGACTAAGGGACACTTTCCCAAAGTCACCTTCCACCCGTGAGCTCACGGGAAATATAACCTCATGTCCGTGTAAATCTTGCTTGCTGTAAGGATGACGCCCGGACTAGGATATTAGTCAGATACGGTGCCATTGCAATGCCCCGTAACTGAAGCACCGCCAACAGCGATCCCAGAGCCCTGTAAGAATTCGGAACTGTGGCAAGACCGAAAGGAAGGATCACGAACGGAAAGTGTTTGTCCAGAAAGGCAAATCCTAGAACTTGAAACGATTCTCGTGAACGGCACATGAAGGCACTTAACCCTTAATCCACCAGACATAAATTGACCCTCTAGGATCAAGGAAGAAATGGAACAAATTAATAGTTTCCATCTTGAAGGACAGAACCCTTCTTTAAAAAATGGTCTGAAAATTCCCCTTTTTCGGGAACCACACCCTGACAATTGTCCCCAGATCCTGTACCAGTATTAGAACTGGAACAACCACTCCCAGGTCTGAGAGGTCTCCTACGCAGTGTAAGGACATCTCTTCCTTTGTCTGATCCTCAGACGATCTTGAAAGCAGCAACTGCCTCTGAGAGGAAAATATTTTGAGCTCGAACCAAACAGCGAAAACGGAAAGTCAGCCCCTTACAAGATCCAATCCCGGACCGGGGCATCTTCCCCATGCTGTCTTTGATGCAACAGCAGGCTATGTGTTCACCAAAATCTTAGTCTTAGAACATATATCCACAAAACAAGGCTCTAACCATAAGGTTCCAAGAGCTGGAACAGAGTTACCGATGCTCCCAGTTTGATAATTGGAAGGGACTAAATAAAGGAATTAGCCAATTAAAAGCTTTATCCAGTCCTGGATCTTATCCAGGGAAACTACTGACTAATAGCCTCAGACAACGCATCAAACCAATATGCATCACAACAGTGATGGTAGCAAAGTACATAGATGGTTGCCATTATAACCCTGGTGTGTGTCCCATTACTAAATGTTATCCATAGGACTATCCTCTAAGGGTGTAGCAGTTCACATAGTGAAGTTGAAACTACTCCTCCCCCCCTAAGGAAAGTCGTCCAGGCTCTTAGCTGATACGGCTATGGGAAACAGTCTTGTAAATATAGGGAATGCCTAAGGTACCAATTCCATCAAAACTGAGGTTTTCAGTAACATGGAGGATCCTTTTAGAATAGCAATTCCTCTAGTAATGCTTTTACCTTATGTAAAAATACAGAATGCATCATAACCCTGAGTGGAATGTGAAGGAAACGCAGAACACTGCATGTGGGCCATAAAATTTCGACGGAAACTATAGGAAAAATTTGTGGCCATTGTACACAGACTCCCAAACAGCAATCGCCGTAGAGGGAGTAGGTTCAAAAAGAAAAAATAAATTTGAACAAATTTTAATAAATCTGTCACATAGGAAACAATACTGTTCCTTGAAATCTGAAACGTAACTATTTTCGTGTGCATTTGTTTCATCCTCAGTCCCATAGGATGAATTAACAAATAAACAGCTGAAATTAATTTATTATAATGTACACAGAACAAAACGTTACTGTCTCTTTAAATCTTAAAGTAACTCATTTTTGTGTGTCTTTGTACCACCCTATGTCACAAAGGATGAATTAACAAATAAACAGCCGCAATTCTTTTAATAAAATTTACACAGAAAATATGTTACTGTCTCTTTAAATTTTAAAAGAACATCTTATTTCTGTTGTGCAGAAACAATCCAATAACAATATTAATATTGCTGAAACTAGACATCACTATGTACATCAAAAGCAATGTCTTTGCAAGGAACCGCAGAGCACTGCCTGTGAGTCATAAATAATTTTGGACACTATAGGTAGAAAATGTTGGCATGGACTGACCGATGTCACCAGACTCCTAACAGCCATCGCTTTAGAAGGAGAATTTATAATAAAACTTAACACATGAAAATATGTTACTGTCTCTTTAAACCTTAAAGTAACTATTTTATGTGTGCTTTTTCATCCAAAGTCACAACGGATGAACTAACAGGAAATATCCTTTATAAAATTAAAATACTGTTGCTTTAATTTTTAAAGGGCCATAATACCCAAATGTTTAAACACTTTAAAGTGATGCAGCATAGCTGTAAAAAGCTGACTAGAAAATATCTCCTGAACATCTCTATGTAAAAAAGAAAGATATTTTACCTCAAAAGTTTCTCAGTAGCCACCTCCCATTGTAAAGGATTTCTAAGCAGCATTTTAGTGTGTCTGTCCTGGGACAGCTGAAAGGATGAGCATCGTGAACTCTCATATTATTTCACCAATCAGGTAAAGGAAGCTTACTATGAAATCTCATGAGAGTTAAGTCAAATCTCATGAGATCACAGTAAGAGTTCATGACCTCAGCACTGCTGATGCTGATTGGCTGCAGTTCATTTCTTCATTTTTTTTTTATTTTTACCTGCAGCTAGGAGAAGCTGAGTATAACTTTTTACACAGAACTTACTCTGCTGAGCTGAGGAGATTGTGAGGTAAAATATCTTCCTTTTTTACATAGAGATGCTCAGGTGATATTTTCCTGTCAGCTTTTTACAGTTATACTGCATCAGTTTCAAGTGATTTAGCATATGAGTATTATGTCCCTTTAAACTGCAATGTTTTATTTTAGTATGCAGTCAACAAATAAATAAAAGAAACTAAGAATACTAGCTGAATATTCCTAATGCGTATACATCTCTGTTCAAGTTTGGAACGCAACAATTGCGACAAACATTTGTACCATAACTTTCGAGAACCAGAAGTGACCTGAAGGAAGTGCCCAATACAAAGCGCACACTTCCAAAGCTAGAGTCCTCCGTTCCTCGCTATGTATATCATTGTAAGGAGGAAGAAGTGTCTCTAGATCCCTTTAGAAAGTTAAAGCCCTCCACTCCTTGCTATAAACAAATAGGAGTAAGGAGGAAGAAGTGTCCTTGGTGCCTTTTACTTTGGCGCCCTTTCTGAACTCCGCCCCTCGTGGGCGTTTCGCTAGCTATCTCCCGGTCACCATTGTTTATGGAAAGGCACCGGGAGTGACAATATAACAGTAGTTACAAATAAAAGCTGTTCAGCCTGCTGCCTCTAAGAACAGCCTTACCGGAACAAACAGTCATTGTATAGTATCGTAACTAAACCTCGCCCATCGTGGGCGTAAACAACCATCTCCCGGTCACCATTAAAGTTTTACACCGAAAACGCCGGGAGGGAAACCCACCGCCTGTTCTCCTCACTATGCCCCATGCAAAGGGTAGCTGTTAGTCATGGTCACCATTGTGTATGAAGGCACCCCCGGGAGTGACAATATAACCTTTGAGTCATAATAAAAGTTGTTCAGCCCACTTATATTGTGAATGAGACTTAGTCCCCAATACAAGCGTGGCTCTGCTAAATGCTGTCAGGGAAAAAAGCTCTTCACTGACAGAGCCCCTGATTCCCCTAAATATACATAAGTGCAGAAAAACATCCCTCAGGTATATATGTCCCTGAGGAATTTTCCTGTAGAGAAATAAAGGCTGCACTTACCTCTTATGCTGCCCGACAGCAGGACAGCCTCAACAGGGTTCAGAGGTCCATTGGTTCCCTCCTATAGTCCTGTAGAAAAGATGAAGCCTGAGTTAGATCCAGCTTAGGCCATCACAGAAAGGGCAGCATCACAGTATGGGAGGCGCAGTGAGAATTATGTCTCACCAGTTCCCATTGCTTTAAAGCCACCAAAAGCTCTACTCCAGAGACTGACAAGGAATACGGCTACACCCTGTAATAAAATAGCACTCACTGGTACCATTTTAAAAATAATAAACTCTTGATTGAAGAATCTAAGCTAACACCTCACTTTACCTCTTCCTATCACTAACACAGGCAAAGAGAATGACTGGGGTGGGAGGGAAGGGAGGAGCTATATATACAGCTTTGCTGTGGTGCTCTTTGCCTCCTCCTGCTGACAAGGAGGCGTAATCCCACAAGGATGAAATCCGTGGACTCATCGTGTCTTTAAAAAGAAATTGATAGTAGGAGTAAATTAAAAAGTTGCTTAAAACTGAATGCTCTATCTGAATCATAAAAGAAAAAATGTGGGTTTAGTATCCCTTTAACCAGAATTCATAGAAGGACAAAAGGTAAAACCTATCTACCTTACCACAGAGAGCTATCTAAACTGAACACCCATAGGTCAGAAACCCTGGGAGGAGAACAGGAAACAGAATAGTAATATGCGTTTACGCCACAGACGAAAGTCGCAGGCTTCCATCTGATAGGCAGCCAGACTAAACGTCAAGTCATAACTAACTAGCCAACTCAGTAGCTAGAAAACTTGCACCAGGACCCTCCTCGAAAGAGAAAACGTAAAACAGGGCGGACCAACTCCCCCCTACTAGAAAACAGGGGAAGGGAGGACAACACCCTGACCAATAACGAAGAACCAGCTACATACTAAGGGAAGGTTCCAATGCAAGGCCTCCCAACCTAAGTAAGGAGCACTCATGATCTCACCATGATATGTGGTCGATGCCCAAACAGAACAGTCAGATTCCCTGACCCCTACTCCGAGCAAACAGGCCCAGCGCAGAAGCGACTGGCAAGGTCCAAAAGGACAAGTGAGATTAAAAATTCCCAGCTTTGACCATGCCCAGAGATCAGATAACGAATATCCAGTCACAATTACCCAAAGGAAAAGAAGTAGGAAAAAGGCACTAATACCCATAGAGACTAGCTTGGGTTCCAGAATACCTATCCTCATCTCCCTTCAGAACCCGAAGGGAAGGAACACTCATCAAAGAGAGACCCTCAACCTACTGAACACCTAGAGTCAGATGAGGAAAACTACCTCCGGAGGAGCCAACTGGTATAAACGCAGCAGGCCAGATCCTCCCAAATAGAATGAAATCAAAGAAAACCCAGGAAGACTCCAATAGAGAAATTCCCAGAAAACATCCTCCATTTCTCCTGGAGAAATAAGAACCGCCCCAGAAGGAACAAGGAGATTTTCCCAGGACCGGGAAACCAAACCTGCTACTGGACCGGACAGATCTAAAGACTATGAAAATCTGGAAACCAGATTAACCAAAATGCCAAGTCAAAGACAAGGACTAGGTTAAAAACCGGACACCCAGAACCAGGAGCCAGATTCAATAACCTTTGAGGTACAACCACAAAATTACTCCTTCCGAAAATAAGACTGCACAATTGTTGATGCAATCATTGCCATGCCCCCATGGGGTCTTGAACTCTGATCTCCCGTTTTGTGTCTAAGTGACAGTTCACTCAGCCCCAGAGGGCCTCTAGGAAAAACACCCACATCCACAAAGATCCTGTAAGAAAAACGGTCCCTAAGAACCGGGTCTTCAACCAGATGACAGAAAATCCTTCCCCAAAAGGAAAGGGGAAGCGAAATATACAACAACCTCGACGATAAGAAAAGAGGCGCTGTCTAAGGAGATCGGAATCAAATTAGGACAATTCAATCCATAATGGAGTACCCATAGAGGAGAAAGTAATCACCCCCTAAACCAAGTACTGAAGATCCCCACGGAGTCATCTGCCCCCCCCCCCCCATCGGTGGGGAGAAACAAAGGGGAGGAATTACTCATTAGACATAGAGGGAGTGCCCTCTAAAGTAACAGAATCCTCCATCACTAGTGCAATAACCGGAGAACTAGAGAAATAAAACATCTTATTTTATTTTTTTTTAAAAACAGCACCCTTATACCCCAAAGGCTGGGGCACTCACCACCTCCTATGACCCAGACAGTACAGAGATTTATGACTCCTCTCTCATAGACACCCGGTCAGGAAAAAGGGAATGAATCACATGGTGCACAATGCAGGACTGTCCCTGCTATAAAAAGCGTGCCAAGTTTGTAAGCTGCATGGCACTCAAAGTGAAAGTGAAACCTGTATATTCCATAACAGCCTAGGAGCCCATAACGTCTCACACATAAAAGCAGCATACATCAAATAAACATAAAAGACTATTCCCCCCTGTTCAATAATCCCCCTAATGAGATATTAACCCTTGATTCTTTACAGATAAAAGGAGTCACACTGTGACCCTGTCTTCTTGCGTTATCATACGTGTATAAAATATGAAACGATCTTACCAGAATCTACGCCGTGGAACAGGAACACGGCCCTTCAAGTGTGACAGATAGTAGCATTGCTTCTGACATGGACTTGAGTAAAGAAAGCAGGCAGCGAAACTCATCAATGCTGATTGTCTATGGAGCTGTTAATATGAGTCGGGATGGTTTCACAGAAAGACTCTCCCCTGCATCTCCGGACTCTAACTTTCATCCATGCTCTCACTGAGAGGCTGACAGGACTACTTAAAACTCCAGTACCATCTCAAAGAGTACTACCCTCCATAAGAGACTACTCCGAAATCTTCTAACACTTCTCTGCCAACCTCCTGTGACGAAAGGCAAAGAATGACTGGGGTTCTAAGGAAGTGGGGGAGGTATTTAAGTCTTTGGCTGGGATTTCTTTGCTTCCTCCTGGTGGCCAGGTTCAATATTTCCCACAAATAAGGAATGCAGCAGTGGACTCTTCCCATATTAAGATGGAAAGCCCACATAAGAAAAGATAATTCATACAGAAGTGAATTTAAAAAAGCAATAGTGCGCACAAACTGGCAGAAATATACTTTTTGAGGTTTCCTGGGCAGTTACGGTAGTAGACTCATCAGCTTCAGGATCCATACTAATGAAGGCTAGCAAACAGAATAGATAAGGCATCATAAAAAAGCCCTATAATAAAACAATTCTTCAACATAATTAGCTAAAAAAAAACATCAAGAATTACAAACAGCAGCAATTCACAGCAAAATCTTCACGAAGGAGGAGGTAAACCAGACAAACAGAACCTCCAAACACAGCAAGGCCCACACTGAGACATTGAACAGTGCACCACACCCTGGAAGACATCCTCAAATAGAACCCAAGTGATGTCACATACAGTGATGTCACGGTAAGGTGGCGGCCCCCACAAGGATCTCAATGCCGAGAACCCAGTCGCCATAGCCACTCCAGTGCCACAGGGGACAAAGATATAAGTGGTGCATGTAAACGAAAACAATCCAACACAGGATCATAGAGGAACAAAATACATGAGTATTGTCTACTCTCACAGATAGCATATAGCATAACTGAGCATATATAGCATATGGCATAGCTGAGTGGACACATATAGTATCAGTATTTAGTCAGAAATCCTGCCCAAAATCGTGAACACAAAATATATAAAACATAATTTATGTAAGAACTTACCTGATAAATTACTTTATTTCATAGTGGCAAGAGTCCATGAGTTAGTGACAAATGGGATATACATTCCTACAACGAGGGGGCAAAGTTTCCCAAACCTCAAAATGCCAATAAATACACCTCCCACCCCACTCATACCTTAGTTTAACGTATAGCCAAGTAGTGAGGTGTAAAAAGGAGTAAAAAAGCATACATAAAGAGGAACTGGGAAAAAATAATGTGCTTTTATACAAAAAAAATCATAACCATCAAAAAAATATGGTGGGTCTCATGGACTCTTGCCACTATGAAAGAAATTAATCAGGTAAGTTCTTACATAAATTATGTTTTCTTTCAGGTAAGTGGCAAGAGTCCATGAGCTAGTTGCGTATTGGATATAATACCCAAGATGTGGAAATCCACAGAGTCACTAGAGAGGGAGGGATAAAATAAAAAACTTAAATTATGCTTACCTGATCATTTTCTTTTCTTCAGATGGAAAGAGTCCACAGCTGCATTCATTACTTTTGGGAATTTAGAACCTGGCCACCAGCAGGAGGCAAAGACACCCCAGCCAAAGGCTTAAATACTCCTCCCACTTCCCTCATCCCCCAGTCATTCTGCCGAGGAACAAGGAACAGTAGAAGAAACATCAGAGTGAAAAGGTGCCAGAAGAACAAAAATAACAGACGCCCCACAGAAAAAATACGGGCGGGGAGCTGTGGACTCTTTCCATCTGAAGAAAAGAAAATTATCAGGTAAGCATAATTTAAGTTTTTCTTCAGAAATGGAAAGAGTCCACAGCTGCATTCATTACTTTTGGGAAAACAATACCCAAGCTATAGAGGACACTGAATGCAAAAACGGGAGGGTACAAGAGGCGGCCCATTCTGAGGGCACCTGGCCTGAAAACCCCTACCCAACAAAATCCCGCTTCGTCTTAAGCCGCGAACAACTTTGAAAAAAAGGAAAAGGCCCAAGGACACTGACCCGCAGATAGTCCACAGCCTTGCTAGAGACCGCAGGAACTAGACTCGACTGAGTCAAGAGCCTCCAAGAGACACCGTCCCCAGCAGTCGGTCTCTAAAACAACACACCCCTTACTAAAGAAAGGGAACAAACTACCGTGTTCTTCCACAAAGAAGAAAAAGGCACAGAGAAAACATGATCCCCCTTAAGGCACTCAAGGCGCTGCTCATTTTATCAACCTTGAAAGGAAGAAAGGCTGAGTAGCATCTGGAATAGGAAAAATCACAGGAGTAACCTCAGGAGCTTTGTTATCAAGAGGACTAGACTCCTAAATACCCAAAGTAAACAAAACTTCTTTCAATAAAGAATGAATATATTCAATCTTAAAAAGATAGGAAGATTTGTTAATTTCAGTGTCTGATGCAGGATCCTCTGAACCAGAGAGATCCTCATCAGCAGAGGATACTTCAGTATGTTGTCGGTCAATACAAATTTCATCAGATTAATGAGAAGTTCTAAAAACGAAATTTATGTTACCTGATTAATTTATTTATTTCTTGACACGGTGAGTCCACGGATCATCTCTAATTACTATTGAGACTATCACTCCTGGCCAGCAGTAGCAGGCAAAGAGCACCACAGCAAAGCTGTTAAATATCACCTCCCTTCCCTCCAACCCCAGTCATTCGACCGAAGGAAAAGGAGAGAAAGGAAGTAACACAAGGTGTAGAGGTGCCTGAGGTTTATAAAACAGAACCTGTCTAAATAAATAGGGCGGGCCGTGGACTCACCGTGTCAAGAAATAAATACATTTATCAGGTAAGAATACATTTTGTTTTCTTTCTAATGACACAATGAGTCCACGGATCATCTCTAATTAATATTGGGCCGAATGGAAGAGCCACAAACTGGAAGTGTTTGTCTAGAAAAGCGAACTTCAGAAACCTGTGATGATCCCTGTGGATGGGAGCATGCAGGTATGCATCCTTTAAATCTACTGTTGTCATGAATTGACTGTCTTGAACTAAGGGAATAATGGAACGAATAGTTTCCATCTTGAAGGACGGTACTCTGAAGAACTTCTTTAGGACTTTTGAGGTCTAAAATTGGTCTGAAAGTTCCCTCTTTTTTTGGGAACCACGAACAGATTGGAGTAAAATCCCAGACCCTTTGGAACAGGTCGGTAAGAATGCCTCTATTTTTATCTGGTCTACAGATAATCTTGAGAGCAGAAACCTGCCCCTGGGTCTTGAACTCTAGTTTGTATCCCTGGGACACGATGCCCAAAGCCCAGGGATCCGGAAACATCCCGAACCCAGGCCTGAGCAAAGAAGGAAAGTCTGCCCCCCCCCACAAGATCCGGTCCCGGATCAGGGGCAGACCCTTCATGCTGACTGAGTCATTAACAAGCTTTTTAGATTGCTTCCCCTTGTTCCAAGACTGGTTGGACCTCCAGGAAGGCTTGGACTGTTCCTGCTTGGTAGAAGGAGAGGAAGGCTTACCTTTGAAGTTTTGAAAGGAAAGAAAATTACTCTGACGCCCTTTCTGCTTATTCCTATTATCCTGAGGGAGGAAATGACCCTTTCCTCCCGTAATGTCTGAATAATTTCAGCCAATCCCGGCCCAAACAAGGTCTTACCCTTGTAGGGGATCGCCAAAAGCTGAGACAACACATCCGCAGACCAGAACTTCAACCATAAGGCTCTGTGGGCCAATACGGCAAAACCAGAAATCTTTGCTCCCAGCATAATAAGCTGTAGGGAAGCATCCGTAATAAAGGAATTGGCCAACTTAAGAGTCTTGATCCTATCTTGGATCTCTTCAAGGGGAGTATCTGTCTGATAGAATCAGACAACGCATCAAACCAGTATGCCGCTGCGCTGGTGACTGTAGCAATACACACCGCAGGTTGCCATTGTAAACCCTGGTGTACATACATCGATCTTTTTAAGTAACCCTTCCAACTTCTTATCCAGAGGATCCTTAAAAGGAACAGCTATCCTCTATGGGAATAGTGGTTCTCTTAGCCAAAGTGGAAATTGCCCTTTCCACCTTGGGGACCGTTTGCCAAGACTCCTTGATAGAGTCAGCTATTGGAAACATTTTCTTAAAAATTGGGGATGGAGAAAAATGGATACCAGGTCTCTCCCATTCCCGAACAATAATCTCTGTAGCCCGGTCTGGTACATGGAAGGTACATCAAAGTTCTTGTTTAGCTTACTAGACTTCTTAGGATTGACTACGACTAGAGTCGTCCAGGGTAGCCAAAACCTCCTTAACAAACGGAGGTGTTCCAGCTTAAATCTGAATGAAACAACTTCAGCATCGCAAGAAGGAATTACACAGAGTCTGAGATTTCACCCTCAGATCTTCCTCCTCAGACTTCTGGGAAGGAACATTCGGAATAGCCACAACTGTGTCAGAAACCTTACTCACCAATTCCTTAGATTTCCTCTTGCGCTTTCCCTGCAGCATGGAAAAAGCAGACAGCGCATCAGTCACCGCAGAAGATATGTGGGTAGCAATGTCTTGCAACGTAACTCCAACTGGAGTGTGAGAGGAAACGCAGGGCACTGCATGTGGACGATAAAGTTTGGGACACTTCAGGAGAAAGCTGCGGCATATCTTGAACATTTTCAGGAGACCCCGGAACAGCATCCGCCTTAGACAATGATGGCTCAGAATCAAAAAGACCATCCCTGTAATTCAATGTTCTCTCAATACATGAGGAACAGAAAGGGATTGGTGGTTCCACATTAGCATCAAAACACAAAGAACAAGTAACATTTTGCAGGGCCTCTTGGTCTATCTTTACCCAATAATTAAATAAATGAAAAATAAAATACTTTTATTTCTTTTTTAGATTATGTCACAAAAACGTTAATGTCCCTTTAAATTTTAAACAACTTTTTATTTCCCATGCAAAAAACGTTTATCTTAGAGCACCCCAGGCAGCCTCTACACCTCAGCTAGCCCTGCTGAGATGCCTACCTGTCCTGCTGACCGCCGGAGGTAATATATAGAGAAAATCCAGACTCAACCCAGCTGCTCCACTCGGTATCCGGAGACTGCTAACAATGAAAAGTCGGCACTCAGGAATTGAGAAAGGAAAAAAGGCGCCCAAAACTCTTTGCCGCTTCAGAACAGACCCGCCCATCGTGGGCGTATCAACCTGAACCTCCCAGCCGGCATTAATCTTCACTCTGAAGGTACAGCCGCCGAGGGTAAGTAAAAAACACAACCACCCTGACTGGAATAAAAAAAACGAACTGAGCTTATGTTCCTTGAACTCTTCTTGTCCCCAGTGCCTGCAAAAACTGCCTCACATTATCCTATTAACCCCCTGAAGGATTAATAAATCTGATGTCCCACCAGAGTTAAATGTTTAAGTGCCAATATTTTTCTTTATACTACCTAGAAAAAAGGAAATTTATGCTTACCTGATAAATGTATTTCTTTTACGATATGACGAGTCCACGGATTTCATCCTTACTTATGGGATATCACTTCCTGGTTAACAGGAGGAGGCAAAGAGCACCACAGCAGAGCTGTATATATAGCTCCTCCCTTCCCTCCCCCTCCAGTCATTCGACCAAAGTTAGGAAGAGAAAGGAAAAGCCAAGGTGCAGAGGTGACTGAAGTTTAACAAAAAAGAAAGACCTGTCTTAGAAAATGACAGGGTGGGCCGTGGACTCGTCATATCGTAAAAGAAATAAATTTATCAGGTAAGCATAAATTTCCTTTTCTTTTACAAGATATGATGAGTCCACGGATTTCATCCTTACTTATGGGATACAATACCAAAGCTATAGGACACGGATGAAAGGGAGAGACAAGACAGGAACCTAAATGGAAGGCACCACTGCTTAAAAGAACCTTTCTCCCAAAAACAGCCTCGGACAAGGCAAAAGTATCAAATTTGGAAAGAGTGTGAAGAAACGACCAAGTTGCAGCCTTGCAAATCCGCTCAACAGAAGCATAATTTTTAAATGCCCATGAGGAAGCCACAGCCCTAGTGGAATGAGCCGTAATTCGTTCAGGAAGCTGCTGTCCAGCAGTCTCATATGCAAAACGGATGATACTCTTCAGCCAAAAAGAAAGAGGTAGCCGTAGCTTTCTGACCCCTACGTTTCCCAGAAAAAACAACAAATAATGAAGATGATTGACGAAATTCCTTAGTCGCCTGCAAGTAAAACTTCAGGGCACAGACTACGTCCAAATTATGTAACAGACGCTCCTTCTATAAGAAGGATTAGGACACAATGAAGAAAACAACAATTTCCTGATTAATATTTTTGTTGGAAACAACCTTAGAAAGAAAACCAGGTTTGACACGCAACACTACCTTATCGGAATGAAAAATAAGATAAGGAGAATCACATTGGAATGCCGAAAGCTCCGAAACTCTGAGCAGAAGAAATAGCAACCAAAAATAAAACTTTCCAAGATAACAACTTAATATCTATGGAATGCATAGGTTCAAACGGAACCCTAAAACAGCTTGCTAGCACACACACAAGCTGCAATAGCCGCAGCTGGTATCCAACTGCAAACCTCCCGCTTGCTAGACAGCTAAGCTAACCATCAGGCTACTACAGCTGACTTTGAAGAACAATAAGAACTAAAATCAAACTCCAAGGAGGAGCAATTGGTCTAAACACAGGCCTGATTCTAGTCAGAGCCTGACAAAAAAGATTGAACATCCGGAACATCTACCAGACGTTTGTGTAGCAAAATAGATAGAGCAGAAATCTGTCCCTTTAAGGAAGCTGATGACAACCCTTTCTCCAATCCATCTTGGGGAAAGGACAAAATCCTGGGAATCTTAACCCTACTCCATGAGTAGCCTCTGGATTCGCACTAATACAGATATTTACGCCATAGCTTATGGTAAATTTTCCTAGTAACAGGCTTACGTGCCTGAATCAAGATATCTATAACCGAATCAGAAACCCTTGCTTAGAAAAAAATAAGCGTTCAATCTCCAAGCAGTTAGCTGCAGAGAAACTAGATTCGGATGATGGAAGGGTCCCTGAATGAAAAGGTCGTTCCTCAATGGAAGCTTCCACGGAGGCTGGGATGACATGTCCACCAGATCAGCATACCCAGTCCTGCGAGTATCACCGATGCCCTCTCCTGCTTAACTCGAACAATCACCCGGGGAAGGAGAGCAAATGGAGGAAACACATAAGCTAGGCTGAAGGACCAAGGCATCTCTCAGCTCGGCCTGGGGATCCCTGGATCTGGACCAGTATCTCGGAAGCTTGGCATTCTGGCGAGAAGCCATGAGGTCCAACTCTGACCTGCCCCATCAGAGAATCAGGTTGGCAAATACCTCCGGATGGAGCACCCGCTCTCCCGGATGAAATGTCTGTTTGCTCAGAAAACCTGCTTCCCAGTTTTCCACCCCTGGGACGTGAATCGTGGACAGATGGCAAGAGTGAGACTCTGCCCACTGTATTATCCTGGTTACCTCTGTCATTGCCAAGGAACTTCTTGTTCCCCCCTGATGATTGATGTAGGCCACCATCGTTATGTTGTCCGACTGGAATCTGATGAATTGGGCCGAAGCCAACTGAGGTCAAGACTGAAGCGCAATTAATATTGCCCTCAACTCTAGGATATTGATGGGAAGGAGAGACTCCGATCAAGTCCACACACCCTGTTCCCTCAGGGAGTTCCAGACTACTCCCCATCCTATCAGGCTGGCATCCGTATAGATGATCCAGCGACAACCACCATAGAAGAGAGTCCCTTGTCTCCTGATCCAGATGTATTAGGAGACAAATTTGTATAATCTCTATTCCACTGTCTGAGCATGCTCAGTTGCAGAGGCCTGAGATGAAATTGAGCAAACGGAATGATGTCCACTGCCGTTACCATCAATCCAAATACCTCCATGCACTGAGCCATGGACGGCCGGGGATTGGTCTGAAGAGCTCGGCATGTTTTCAGAATTTTCAATTTTCTGACCTCCGACAAGAATATTTTATGGATAGAGAGTCGATTAGAGTTCCCAGGAAAGGAACCCTTGGCTGTGGAACTAGCGAACTCTTTTCCAGATTCACTTTCCCCCCGTGAGTCCTCAGAAAGGACACAACAATGTCGGTGTGAGACTTTGCTAGCTGAGAAGACGACGCCTGGATCAGAATATCGTCCAGATAAGGCGCCATGTGAAAATTCTGGATACCGTGGCCAGACCAAAAGGAAGAGCCACTTACTGAAAATGTTTGTCCAAAAAGGCAAACCTCAGGAATTTGAGATGATCTCTGTGGATAGGAATATGAAGATATGCATCCTTCAGATCCACGGTAGCCATAAATTGACCCTCCTGGATCAATGGAAGAATGGTATGAATATTTTCCATCTGGAAGGATGGAACTCTGAGGAACTTGTTTAGATTCTTGAGGTCTAAAATAGTTCGGAACGTACCCTCTTTTTTTAGAATTGAGTAAAAACCCCAGTCCCTGCTCCTGAATTGGGACGGGACAGATTACTCCCATGAAAGAGAGGTCTTTTACACAGCGTAAAAACACTCTTTATCTGGTCTACAGACAATTGAGAAAGAAGAAACCATCCTCTGGGGAAAACTTTCTGAATCTCTTATTCAAGCCTGTACGAAGAAAAAAAACAGACTGCCCCGTAATATATCCGGTCCCGGATCGGGGCCAACCCACCATGCTGACTTGGAAGCAGCAGCAGCAAGTTCCAAAAATGGATACCGCAAATTGTGGAAAGACACAAAAACTAGGATGCTTGCCAGCACGCATACAAGGTACAAGAGCTGTAGTTGATCTCAAACTGCAAACCTCTGCTTGCTAGATAGCTAAGCCAACTCTCAGAGTACTACAGCTGGCTGTCAGAATAATCTCCTTCCAGTCAGGCCCGAACAGGGTCCCCCTTGGAAGGAATAGTAAAAAGTTGAGGTTGAGATGACACATCCACAGACCCAGAGTACGAACAGAAGGCATAGCGAGCTAAGACGGAAGATCTCGAACTCAGAGCCGCCAATTTGGTAGACTGCAAGGAAATATGAGTAATTTAATAACTTAATTTCCGCTAACATTGCAGTGTGCTTCTGTTCTCTAAGTCCCAAAGGATAAAGGCTATTAGCAGTAATGTACAAATGAAAATACTGCAGAAGCAGGTGAATTCAAAACTCCCAAAGCTCCTGCTTGCAAGCACGTAAGGTTACCCACTAGACCACAGGGGTACACCATTCGCATGCAAGATTGTAGAATGAAATCACCCTGCAAAAATTTACAAGTCAATGTGAGTGCCTGCCAATCATAGGATGTAGGCGAGGCGACAGGAAAAGGGCGCCCATCGTGGGACATAGATGAAAAAGTGTTACTGTACCCTTTAATCCTAAACAGTAACTAAACATGTCACTGAGTGGACAAAACTTAGTTTAATGAAAAGATCATTGCAAGAATAATCATTATTCAAAGAGTACAGAAACTGAAAACCCTTTTTGTTGTATTTTACATAAACCTCTTTTCCAATTAATTTAAAATATACTAGAGGCAAGCATTGTATGAAATCGTTGCAAAGAATCAGAATGCAGTTTAAGGCATCTAAACCTTAAAAAATCTCATTTAAAACATGGGGAACAGAATATAAGTTAGGAGTAACAAAAAGTGTGACCCTTTGTGTCATGTCTAATAGTTGACAAGAATAAGTGTACTGCTTTATGCAACTAATTAACAGTAAACACATTTTCAAACAAATCCCCAATAAGAAAACTCAAGAAACACCAATGCATTGTTTCTTTAAGAGTTACGTCTATCCCTGAATGGGACACTGAAAATAGAACATAGGAAAGGAACCTTATAAACTGCATATTGACAACGCCTCTCTGTCTAACGTGACAGAAAAAGCGTTCCATACACATAAGGACTCAACCGTCGGCGTGCATAACCTGACATCTGTATACAGCCGAGGAGGCATTTAAGTGATCTATAGGAAAACCCTCCCTATCGGCTGTTAAATAAAGTATAAGCCGCTGGGAGGTATACAGCAGATATAAGCCGCTGGGAGGTATACAGCAGATATTGGATCTACAGGACTGCCTGAAACGTAAATATCTCAATCCTACACACTATTTAAGTGTTTGGTAGGAAAAAAAAAAAACCTCCCTGTCGACTGTAAATAATTCATAAGTCTCCGGGAGTCAGACATCAGACATGTTTCTTCTGCTATACAGGACTGCATTAAACGTAAATAGCTCGCCAGCATCCTACACACTACTGAAGTGCTCTGTAGGAATAACCTCCCAGTCGGCTGTTAAAATAAGTTAGAAGCCGCTGGGAGTCACACAGCAGACATGTCGTCTTAGAAAAGACATCCTCATGCCAGGGATATATTGCAATATAAAGTGCCAAAACTCTTCTGTTTAGTATATATCCAGAAAATAAAGTTTAGCACTTACCTCAGAAGGCTGCCCGGTAGTAAGGCATCTCACCCGGCTTGTGAAGTTCACTTCTCCCCTTCACATTGGCCTGTGGAAAACAAAAAGTACTGAGCATATTCTCCCTCAAACTTTTACAAACAGGGCAGCATAACAGTTATGGGAGGCGTAGTGAGGATTATGTCCCACCAGTTCCCATTGCTTTGAAGCCACCAAATGCTTCTCTTATTAACTGAAGGGAGTGATTTGGTCTAGGCTACACCCCAGCACAAAGTAGCACACTTTGGCACTACTTTAAAAAATAATAAACTCTTGATTGTTGAAGAAACTAAAACTAACACCTCACTTTACCTCTTCCTATTACTAACACAGGCAAAGAGAATGACTGGAGGGGGTGGGAAGGGAGGAGCTATATATACAGCTCTGCTGTGGTGCCTCCTCCTGTTAACCAGGAAGTGATATCCCATAAGGATGAAATCAGTGGACTCGTCATATCTTGTAAAAGAAATAAAATTAGCACTTACCTCGATGTAATCTGCCTGGCAGCAGGGCAGCTCACTAGGTTTGAGAGGCATTCTCCCTCCCATTGACCTGTGGAAAAAAGGAAAAGACTAAGTAATCTTACTCAGGCTTTCAAGTTAGGGCAGCAATAACTATTTGGGAAACGCAGTGAGGATTATACCCCACAAGTTCCCAATTGCTTAAAAGTCACCACTGCTCTACTGAAGAGACTGACGTGGGCTACGGCTAAACCCCAGGAAAAAGCAGAACAAAAAAATAATAAAATCTTGATTGAAGAATCTTCTTCCAGACACCTAAACTTTACCACCTCCTTGCTTTTAACGTAGGCAAAGAGAATGATTGAGGTTGGAGGGAAGGGTGGTGATATTTAACAGCTTTACTGTGGTGCTCCTTGCCTCCTCCTGCTGGCCAGGAGTGATATTCCCAAATCCCAATAGTAATTAGAGATGATCTGTGGACTCACCGTGTCATTAGAAAGAAAGACCTTTTACGTTTATTTGAAGGCGGAATAGCAGACATAGCATTCTCTATCGCTGCAGCAATATAATTCTTTACATCTGCAGGAATATCATGTACATTAGACATTGAAGGAACAATAGACAATGTATTTGTACTAATAGAAACATTACCAGCATGCAATAGCTTATGACAAATGCCACATAATTGAGCTGAAGAAATAATATCTGCTTGCTTACAACAAACACATTTAGCTTTGGTAGAAATGTGTTCAGGCAGCATGGTTCCTACAGTAACATCAGAAGCAGGATCAGTCTGAGACATCTTGCAAAATGTAAAAATAAAAAATAATATGCAAAAAAAAAAGCAAGCATCATAGCTCTCTATAATATAAAGAGAACAAGAAGCATTAATGGAAGAGGGGTACTATAGCAAAAATTTTAGGAAATTACGCAACTCGCGACATAACAAGCGCAACTTTGCGCCAAAAAACAAACGTCAACAAAGACACAGGAAATGACGAGACTTGCGTCACTATAGGCACAAGTTTGCGTCAAAAATTTTCGCGCCAAGAATGATGTAAATAAAAAACACCATTTTGTGTCCTCGCAAGCCTAGTTTGCCTGCGAACATTTGGAAAACAAAGTCAAATTTGAAAGAACTGGAACCCCAGGTAAGAAAAAATGTATTTAAATAAAACTTCCCAAAAATTTTTTTTCCATACTGAAACTGTTAGACTGTAAATGGGAAATATACATAGACCTGACTCATGGCAAATATAAGCAAACACATATATTTAAAACTTTGCAATATAGTATAAAGCGCCAAACATAGGTGAGTGTGTCTTAAAAAATGATACATACTTACTAGAAGACACCCATCCACATATAACAGACAGCCAAACCAGTACTGAATATCAGCAGAGGTAATGGTATAGGAGTATAACGTCGATCTGAAAAGGGAGGCAGGGAATAAATCCCTGCAACTGATTACAGAGAGCCTTTGAATAGGATTTCCCATAGGTGAAACCATGAAATCAACAGACAATACTCCCTTCACATCCCTCTGACAAACACTGTACTCCGAGAGGAATTGGGCTTCAAAATGCTTAGAAGCGTCTATCATAGAAGAAATCAAGCACATCTTGGTTCACCACACCACACTACTGTGTGTGGCAGATGTGAAAAAAATTGCTGTAAAATAATAATGCTTTAACAAATAGAAATGTTAATAGTTTATTTTTTATCAATTAATAAAATTATTTAAAGTGAGTAAACAGAGGAAAAAAACTAAACTCCTCTCTCTCTATATATATATAAAAAATAAAATCTATCTATATATAGCCTGCAATGTACACATGACCAGTAGGTATGAGTATATGTGCGTTTGCTTGCTGGTATAAGACCACAGTTTGTTAGGTAGTGGAAACAGTATAAATAGGTAAATATAT
This sequence comes from Bombina bombina, assembly GCF_027579735.1. Taxonomy (NCBI): domain Eukaryota; kingdom Metazoa; phylum Chordata; class Amphibia; order Anura; family Bombinatoridae; genus Bombina; species Bombina bombina. The sequence continues at coordinate 359,565 of NW_026512257.1, forward strand.
TAAAGTGGCTTAATACATAAAGTACATTTAAAGGGACAGTCAAGTCCAAAAAAACCTTTCATGATTTAAATAGGAAATGCCATTTTAAACAACTTTCCAATTTACTTTTATCACCAATTTTGCTTTGTTCTCTTGGTATTTTTAGTTGAAAGCTAATTCTAGGAGGTTCATATGCCAATTTCTTAGACCTTGAAGACTGCCTCTAATCTGAATGCATTTTGACCACTAGAGAGCATTAGTTCATGTGTTTCATATAGATAACATTGAGTTTGTTCACGTGAAGTGACCTAGGAGTGAGCACTGATTGACTAAAATGCAAGTCTGTCAAAAGAACTGAAATAAGGGGGCAGTTTGCAGAGGCTTAAATACAAGATAATCACAGTGGTAAAAAGTGTATTTCTATAACAGTGTTGGTTATGCAAAACTGGGAAATGGGTAATAAAGGGATTATCTTTCTTTTTTTTAACAACAAAAATTCTGGTGTTGACTGTTAAATTACAATAATAGAAAATACATAGTACTTTTTAAAATCACCAATTTCCAGTAAAGAAAAAACAGATCAATCTTCAGCACTACCATAGTAAGAAACCATTTCCCACATATAGAAAATTAAAATATTTACCTCCAGTATGAGTATTCAGATGTGCAATAAGATGTGATTGCCGAGAAAAACATTTCCCACATTCATAACATGAAAATGGTCTTACTCCTGTATGGATTTTCAGATGTCTCTTAAGATCCCATTCCCTTAGGAAACATTTCCTACATTGAGAACATGAAAATTCTCTCTTTGTTGTATGAGTTTCCTCATGTCTAGTAAGTCTCCATTTCCGTTGGAAACATTTTCCACATTCAGAACATGAAAATGCTTTCACTTCCATATGAATTTTCTGGTGACCAAGAAGATGTGATTTCTTGTTAAAACATTCTTCAAATTCACAAGATAAATTCCCCACGTGGCTTCTTTGATTTGGAAAAGTATTGAAAGAAGTATCAGTACTCTGGCCATAACTAGGATTATTGCAGTTTGTGGTTCCATCTGTTGAAAATAAATACAATGGGAGTAATGTTATTTAATATTATGGAATATAGACAGAATATAATATGTACGTTACTTTACCTGCAAATTTATACTGCAGTGCCTCGCCATTATCCCTTTCTTTTAAGTTTCCAAATTGTACAGCTCTAACTCCCCGCACAAATTTCCTTCTACGGCTGTATTTATATCTGCCTTTGTTTTGGTAGAATGCAGAACACGCATTATCTGCTGGAGCATGCCTGGAAGCAAATAAGCAGCTCTGAGCTCAGTTGAAATACGATGCCTGTGTTTCTGATTCTAAACACTGATAAGCGGGAAGGGGGGGGGGGAATCAGACTACTCCAGACAGCATGGCTATGTAAGTAATTAGCCCTTTTAGGATATGCAAAGATCTCAACATGTTTTAGGTCACTTTAAGGGCAGTTTACTGGGAACTGGAGACTATTAAGGACTCTTCAGCATCCCATGTTTGACAATCATTAGAATAATTGTGAATCACTTAAATATATAATAATGCTGAGAGGATTGTGATAGGGGGCACCCTTATTAAGAGTAATATTATTTGTAAAAAAAAAACACAGGTGTAGAGTGTTTGACAAACTGATAAGATAATATCAATATACAATAATATGGTGTAGAATCATTAAATACAACATATATCAATAATTACAAAAAGGCATAAGTAGAAGATACAAACTGGATAATAGAACTTGTAAAGTCCTTAAGTGAAAGTAATAAGTTTCGGTATAGAAAGATGGGAGGACACAATCAGGCAGCTGTCTGTAAAGTATCAAGGACACGACCCAAAATCGGTAATCTGCAGAAAATAGTAGACAGAAGCGCCACATGGCCCAATATTGTAGAGAATATTTGTATTGTAACAGGTGTAATGATTACACTCACATGAGATATGTCACCCCTAGTGGTGTAGAAGAAGCAGTCTGGGATCACACACAGTCACCCAGAAGACTGACCTCCAGTGGATAGGTGGTATTCTGTAGAAAACAATATAAAGCACAAAAAGGTGCCTATATGGCCTAGTATTGCTAAGGCAAATGAGTAGTAATAAAATATATGAAATGCACTCACATTTGTTGAAGCACCTCCCTTGGTGCTATAGGGGCAAGCTGGGATCAATCTGGTCACCCAGTAGACTTAATCTCTGGCATCCAGGAACTCTCAAAGGTCCATAGGCAGATATCAGAGTAAATGGTATGGCAAAAAGTAGGCAGTAAGTGGTAAGTAAAATAACTTACTTAAATTGTGCAACGCGTTTCTCAGCCACCAGTGGCTGTTTCATCAGGCTTAATAAAATTATGTCATACACTTGCTATATATACCATACAAACAAACTAAATAATCACTGTAATTGACTACACATGAGGTAGGTGTGGCCCAGGTAAAATCATTAAATGAGTCATGATCAGTCAAGTCAGGCCCACAGGAAATGATGTCACAGTGTAAATAAAACATGACAAGTATAAACACAAATAGAAACACAATAACCGGGCAGATAAACAATACAAGCATGTTATAAGTACATGTCAGTACAAGATGATATCTCATCATTTCTATTTGCAAAATCATTAATACAATTGGCATTTCAGTTATAACACAATATGATATACTAATGAGTAAATAATAATAAAATAACTTTTCCATATATTAATCGTTCAAAAAATACACATGCCTAATACAATAAAAGATCATTCCATAACAGAGAATTTAAATATAAATAAAAGGTTTAGTACATATCAATACTTTTAAATATCAGCCGATATTTGAGTATATGGAGGACAACAAATGATAGACACAATAATAATTCCAGGATCATGGTTGTGCAAAATAAAGGTTATCATTAGTGGATTTCCTATGAACGAACTCCAAGTGTGATCACTAATGAAAAGGTGAATAGTGCGCAAAAATGTTATTATATCATTATCTTGGCGTGCTGGATACTTACTATGAAGTTATAGCCCGGTTGTTTGTAGTGATCGTGTTGATTTAGCACGAACGGCGTCCTGCAACTATGTGTGAATGCAAGGGTCGGATGACACGGTGCGTGCGTGGCAGCTGGTGATAGGTCCAGTACTGATGTGTGTGGAACTTATGTGATTGGCCTAAAATGACAAGACGTCAAAATAGAGGAAGGGCTAAGCCGGACCAAAGAGTGCCCGCAAATCCATACAGAAATGCTCCACGGTGCTAAATAGTATGTGACTGCTTGATGACATAAGTGTCGATTCCCCACTAGAAGATAGGGAGACAGTCAGAGCGGTACCTAACAGTAAAAACACAGATGTGAACATTATGCGGCATGAGAGTCAGGAGCGCATTTTCATAAGATGGGGCTAAGGGATAAAGACCCTATCTATCACTGTCACTTTAAGATATAGTGAGTATCCTCACATAGTCGATCATTGATAGCCCCTTCACTGCTCACTAGATTTCACATATATAGTTTCACCAGTTAACACATTCTCATATAATGATCCTGATATTATGGTTTCACTCACATTTATTAGTTTACGAGTACCTAGATGCGAGCTACCTATTAGGTGTCTCAACCTGGCCTCGGTCACATTTTTATCCACAGTGTGTGTTATTTCGAGACAATGGGGTCTTTATCCCTTAGCCCCATCTTATGAATATGCGCTCCTGACGCTGATGCCGCATAATGTTCACATCAGTGTTTTTACTGTTAGGTACCACTCTGACTGTCTCCCTATCTTCTAGTGGGGAATCGACACTTATGTCATCAAGCAGTCACATACTATATAGCACTGTGCAGCATTTCTGTATGGATTTGCGGGCACTCTTTGGTCCGGCTTAGCCCTTCCTCTATTTTGACATCTTGTCATTTTAGGCCAATCACATAACAGTTCCACACACATCAGTACTGGACCTATCACCAGCTGCCACGCACGCACCATGTCATCCGACCCTTGCATTCACACATAGTTGCAGGACGCCGTTCGCGCTAAATCAACACGATCACTACAAACAACCAGGCTATAACTTCATATTAAGTATCCAGCACGGCCAAGATAATGATATAATAACATTTTCGCGCAATATTCACCTTTTCATTAGTGATCACACTTGGAGTTCGTTCATAGGAAATCCACTAATGATGACCTTTATTTTGCACAACCATGATCCTGGAATTATTATTGTTTCTATCATTTGTTGTCCTCCATATACTCAAATATCGGCTGATATTTAAAAGTATTGATATGTACTAAACTCCAATGTTCTTTTATTTATATTTATATTCTCTCTTACGGGATGATCTTTTACTGTATTAGGCATGTGTATTTTAACGATTAATATATGGAAAAATTATTTTATTATTATTTACTCATTAGTATATCATATTGTGTTATAACTGAAATGCCAATTGTATTAATGATTTTGCAAATATAAATGATGAGATATCATCTTGTACTGACATGTACTTATAACATGCGTATTGTTTATCTGCCCGGTTATTGTGTTTCTATTTGTGTTTATACTTGTCATGTTTTATTTACACTGTGACATCATTTCCTGTGGGCCTGACTTGACTGATCATGACTCATTTAATGATTTTACCTGGGCCACACCTACCTCATGTGTAGTCAATTACAGTGATTATTTAGTTTGTTTGTATGGTATATATAGCAAGGGTATGACATATAACTTTATTAGGCCTGATGAAACAGCCACTGGTGGCTGAGAAACGAGTTGCACAATTTTTATTCTTTTAAATAAAGTAAGTTATTTTACTTGCCACTTGCTGCCTACTTTTTGCCATACCATTTACTCCGATATCTGCCTATGGACCTTTGAGAGTTCCTGGATGCCAGAGATTAAGTCTACTGGGTGACCAGATTGATCCCAGCTTGCCCCTATAGCACCAAGGGAGGTGCTTCAACAAATGTGAGTGCATTTCATATATTTTATTACTACTCATTTGCCTCAGCAATACTAGGCCATATAGGCACCTTTTTGTGCTTCATATTGTTTTCTACAGAATACCACCTATCCACTGGAGGTCAGTCTTCTGGGTGACTGTGTGTGATCCCAGACTGCTTCTTCTACACCACTAGGGGTGACATATCCCATGTGAGTGTAATCATTACACCTGTTACAATCCAAATATTCTCTACAATATTGGGCCATGTGGCGCTTCTATCTTCTATTTTCTGCTTATATAAAAATGTTATTGCAACTTTTAAGCTATTATTTTTCCTAAACATATTTAAAAATATATAGAGCCAAGAGACTTCCGGTTAACGTCACGTCACGCAGCACACTGACTCTCTAGTGGTGAAGAGACTGCACGCAACGCTTCAGCTCTTGTCTCGAGTCCCTCAAGCCAGGCACGACAGCAACCTCAACTCAACTTGTCCCTGAGTCTCTACGCTGGTTCTATGAAGGTAGGCAGCGGAGCGTTACATCTAAGGGGGATTAAGCAGTGAGGCTACACTGCTGGAGCGTGGAGACCCCGGACCACCTCAGCAGCTATACAGAGCAGTTAACCTTCTCTCTCTCACTGCCAACTTCAGGAGCTACCCCCAGCTGAGTGCTGCAAGCAAGTGGAATTCCCACGCCAAAGTCCTTACTCCTTAAACTAATGCCGATGGTGTTCGGCCGCAGTCAGGATCTGGCTGTGTTCTTCTCGTCAATAGACACCTCTGGATGAGATCTAGGTGAGATTGGCACTTTTTAACTTTCTATATTTGCTCAGGTGGTTTACTGGTCACTGAGTCTGGGGAGAGATTGCCTGAATACCTAAGCTCCAGTATATCCTTTTAGCTACGGCAAGGGATTTCTTGGTGTACAGCTTTATTAATTCATGTACCCCAGTGAATATACCAGCAACTCAGCATATAGAGATTGTCCACTATTATTGTCTCTATAGCCCCACTATCATGCAGGTCCTAAATTAAAAGGGATAATATTTATGGAAAAAAGGAACTAAGTCAAGAAGGAAGGCAGGGCTGGAAAATTAAAAGGGAAAAAAAAGAGAGGGGCTATATTTCAAGTTGATCAGCCCTCCATATGTGACTAACTTTTACACCTGAAACTTTCAAGTTTTCTATTCCTGAAGGATTCATTTTAATCTTTTCTTAGATACTTTTTTCCTCACTTGCTGTGTAAAGGAGCCTTTAAAGGAAAAAAAAAAGTAATCTCCAAACCTTCATGTTAAGGAGGAGTCCATATGGTTGCGTTATAAAGCCTAGTTTCTTCATATCCCTGCTGATACCCCTGGCTTTTGTAACGTGGAGTCTGAACCCCCCTCTATCCTCTGGACTGCACCTTGGGACTATTCTTTATACACTTATGTGATACAATTAGTATTAGCAGAGCTGCTGCGAGATTCATAATCCTCCTCCACATATGTTGTGTCTTATTAGTTAGGCATGGTTCTAATAACCCTAATGTTGCAATGTTTGTTTACTGTTTATAGTTGTATAATTTTGTGAAGCCTTTTCACTTTATTGTTATACTAAAGGCTAAGTCTTGAAGGATTGCCCAGGTGTTGGCTTGCAGCGAGAGTAATAAAGTGCTACTATTGCCTAATCCTTAAATTTGTATGTTGTTTTTTTTTGTAATTTCTAAGAGGCATTGATACAGTTAATACTCACAGGGGCTCACACATGTTTCACTAATTCTGAGCTGATATATTATTTTTTAACGAAACGCAAAGGAAAGAGCGAAGGAAAGTGTTGAAGTGTCCTTTAATGTTGATTATTAATTACCTCATTTCTTTGATACATCATAATATGTTCTAACTACTATTATATTTCCAGGAAGTATGTTATATTTTTTCCAAGGTACTTTGAGGCTCGTTACTTTCTGATATTGTACTGGCTAATTCTATCATTGATGATTCTTTTTGCTATTTAATCCTGAGATAATTTACCCCCTTATCGAAAAGGGAAGGAAAGGGAAAAAGAAAAGAAAAGGAAAAAAAAAAAAAATTATTTTGATTGGTTTGTTACTTTTCCCTTTTGTTTCCTTTCTTTTTCCCCTTCCTTTCCTTTTTTTTTATATTTTTTGCACTTTATTTGATTTAAATTGCCTATTCACCTCACTTTTTCCTATGCAGAAATTTATCACCAACACTAAACCTATATCACCCCTAATGGCTGTTAGGAACAGTGAAAGAAAAGCTAAGCAAGCTCAAGAGCCTCTACAAGATAATATAGACGATGGCCCCTCATTTCCATATAAAGAGGACCAACAAGACTTTATTCAAAAAATTACTACACAAACTCACTACAAAGTGACTAGTGATAGGAGGCGCTATCAAAATAAGTATCTAAGAAAAGGGGGGGGGGGGGTGGTGACAACACAACAGGGGCAATGTAGCTGTATAGATATATAATAATTAGAAATAATGCCCCCTGTAGGGACAGAAAGGAATGCCAGTCAAATTGGACATAAACATAAAATAAAATCAAATATAAAAAAAAGGAGTATATATGCACATAAAATAAAACTATTTAGCACAAATATAATTTGGGTCTCTTGTGTAATGTTTACACTTATATCAGAAAATCCAATCTGGTGGAGCTCCAATAAGACTGGTATTTGATAGAAGGCAGCTCTCTCCTCACACATAGATGTCAAGACAACTGAAAATATAAAGAACAAGAGATATAAGCCAAAAATAGCCCTAAACAGAGTACTCACATTTGTGAGGAGCACTCAGACAGTGCTATTATTAGAGGCAGGCTGGGGGTTTAGCAGTGGCCCAGCTCACTGTTCAATCTTGATGATCCAAAACAGTGGATCCCAATATCTGGATGAGCGAAAGAAAACAGAACAAAAAGGGTGCCTGTGTGTAGCAGTAGTATAATATGATAATCTGAAAAACCCTTGATCAGGGTACTCACATTTAGGAGGAGCACACAGACAGTGCTATTAGGAACAGGCTGGGTAGTTGGCAGCTACCCAGCTTGCTGATCACTTCGATAGGCCAAAGCTCTGGAACACAGGACACTAATAGTGGACTGTAGCTAAACGGAGATAGCAGTCTCTACAGCCAAAATGCTCCCTAGGGGAGTGATTGGTATGTGATGGGCTAATAAAAAAAAAGGTTCCAAAGATCTTACTAATATTAAAAAGCAGTTTATTAAAAAGTGGATAAAATAAAGAAATATAAAAATAGTACAATGGAACCCTAAGGTGGGATATGCTAGCTGCCAACCTTAGCTTAATGCAACGCGTTTCTCAGTGTATCAAACACTGTTTCATCAGGCATAAAACAAGCTGTTGATTGCCTTTAAATATAGTAAACTTTTGCCAATCACATAAAACACAAAAACATTCAATTACAAACACCTGGGTAGCCACCCCCTCTGGAGTGATTTCCCCTTTGTTGGTACTGTATAATTCACTGCAACATATATATATATATATATATATATATATATATATATATATATATTTAATATATTATTCAAATAAAAATCATACAAAGTGGTAGTAAATTTGGAGACAATACCTCAATATTTAGAGCTGGATTGCTGACTTGAGCCCAAAATATAAATTGGATGAGCAGACTGAATATCCATTCATATCACAAGGATCAGAAAAAGCCCTGTAGATGTATCGGGTCATATGATATAATAAGTTCCATTAAAAATATAATAAAAATAACAATGTATATGCACGTATACTTTTTAAAATATCAAATATGCATTGCCCAAAGGTTAGAGCAAACTTGATACGTTACAATGGGTTTATAAGGAAGTGCAAAGTGATTGCCGATATTCGGCCAATCATATTCAGAAGCAATGTTCTCCATGAATACAAGCCAACTTGACATGTGACAGTGGGTGTGTAGAGAAGTAATGATTGAGCTTACGATATTGAACCAATCACGGTGCCTATATATGATGACGATGCTCCCTATAAGGAATGATAATCTAATAGGAGCATGTATCGCCGTGACGTGTAGAGGGGGGCCGAACCAGGAGCGCTATCGGAACTAGGGAAAGGGATAAATGTCAACAATAGTCAGTGCCATAAAATGCACAGAAATAGATATGTGATACTAAAAGTGAAGAGGGAGAAATCAATGTTACGGAATGGAACTATTATGACGTGTTATGTGCATAAATAAATGTGATCTAGGCCAACCTGTATTGACAGTGATAAATACATCTAAGTGCATTTACAGTGGGGACTTCTAAAAAGAGCTTAAAATATAGTATAATATATTAAAGTGCAACAAGGGGCATATAAAGTGGAATGATTGTGGTTTGGAATATCAAACATCACTCCTCTAGTGGTGATAATAAACCCTAAGTGTGGGGCAATATTTGCAGAAAATTAATTAATAAAAATAATTATATAAATATATGTAATAAAAAGCATCTAATATGAATATAAATAATTATATGGACGTGATGGGAAAATGCACTGTGTAGTGTGAACACCTAATATAATAATGGTGTGGTCTAATGGAAAATATAAAATGAAAAGTAGGATTGTCGAAAACTATGTATTGAGAGCGTAAGATATGCAGTGTTGAGAAATATAATAACTAAATAAAAACCAAGTGAATAAATATATTAGGGTCAAACTTGATAAAGGAAATAGCATTGGATAAAATAACACTAAAGCATAGACTAGGTCCAAACTCTAGAAGATACAATATGCGTAACAGGGCTAGAGGTATTAGAAATGTAGATATTGTATACCTGAAATATTAATAAATTTGGTGAAAAATCTATGATGAGTTAAAGAGCAATGAAACATACAATGTACAACTCCGGTGTTCTTTATTAAAAAAAAATCTGAGTTAATTCTTCCTTAAATCGAGCAGGTCAGGAAAGATCTGGCCTCCCTTTCAAGCGATGTTAAGCAATATGCAAATAGGCTCTCAGAGGCGGAGTCACACATCTGATCTTGAGGACCAGTTCCTTAATTTTGAATCTCTTCAAAAAGGAGGACAATAAAGAACTTAAAAAACTGATTTTGAAGATCGCTCTAGGCAGAACAATGTACGAATAATAGGTCTTCCTGAAACACAAGAGTTTGATGACCTTATTCACTTTGTCACTGTATCTTTCTCCAAATTGTTAGATATCCCACCAGGTGACCCTCCCCCCCTTGTTGTCAAAAGGGCCCATAGAATTGGGTCCACTGTGCATAGAAGAGACGCTAGACAGGGCGCAAGACCGGTTATTGTGAAAATGCTTAACTTTCAAGACAAAAGTAAGATTATGAGGTATTTTAAAAAGAAAAGAGATCTGCCTGTTGCAGACAATAAAAAGACCCTTATCATTCAGGATTTCTCTGCTGAAACCCAAAGTAGAAGAAAAGAGTTGCAACCATTATGTACATATTTTATTGATAAAGGTGTGCAAGCCTTCATAATTTACACAGCCAAACTTAAAGTTAATACAAAAGAGGGATTTAAGATTTTCTCCTCCCTGAGATAAGCTAAGGATTTCTCCAAACAAGTACAGTGATTCAAAGGATGTATGTAGATTTTTTTTTTCTTTATACAGGGTTTTTTTTTTTTTCTCCTCTCTCTCTCTCTCTTTCTCACTCTCCCCTCCTGTTATCCCTTTGCTCCTCTCGGTAGTTACTACGCTCATTGATATTTATATTTTCCCTCCAGATGTTTAATGCATGGTTTTAATATGACATCATGGAATGTCGGGGGTATTTCTTCTCCCATGAAAAGGAAAGCTATCATTAAATATCTCAGAGAATTTAAATCTGATATTGCCTTTTTACAAGAAAAAAAAAGTTAAAATGAGTCAGTCAAAGTCAAATTAAAATGTTTAAAATTCTACCAAGTAAAAAACAAAATTTATGCTTACCTAATAAATTTCTTTCTTTTGCGATGTACCAAGTCCACGGTTTCATCCTTACTTGTGGGATATTATCCTTCCTAACAGGAAGTGGCAAAGAGAGCACCCACAGCAGAGCTGTCTATATAGCTCCCCCCTTAACTCCACCCCCCAGTCATTCGACCGAAGGCCAAGGAAGAAAAGGAGAAACTATAAGGTGCAGAGGTGACGGAAGTTTTCAATAAAAAAAATACTATCTGTCTTGAATAGATAGGGCGGGCCGTGGACTCGGTACATCGCAAAAGAATGAAATTTATCAGGTAAGCATACATTTTGTTTTCTTTTGCAAGATGTACCGAGTCCACGGTTTCATCCTTACTTGTGGGATACCAATACCAAAGCTTTAGGACACGGATGAAGGGAGGGACAAGACAGGAACCTAAACGGAAGGCACCACTGCTTGCAAAACCTTTCCCCCAAAAAAAAGCCTCAGAAGAAGCAAAAGTATCAAATTTGTAAAATTTGGAAAAGGTATGAAGCGAAGACCAAGTCGCAGCCTTACAAATTTGTTCAACAGAAGCATCATTTTTAAAAGCCCATGTGGAAGCCACCGCTCTAGTAGAGTGAGCTGTAATTCTTTCAGGAGGCTGCTGGATGATGCTTTTCAGCCAAAAGGAAAGAGAGGTAGCCGTAGCCTTTTGACCTCTACGCTTTCCAGAATAGACAACAAACAAAGAAGATGTTTGACGAAAATCTTTGGTTGCCTGCAAATAAAACTTCAAAGCACGAACCACGTCCAAGTTCCTTCTTAGAAGAAGGATTAGGACACAGAGAAGGAACAACAATTTCCTGATTGATATTCCTGTTAGTAACAACCTTAGGGAGGAACCCAGGTTTGGTACGCAAAACCACCTTATCAGCATGGAAAACAAGATAAGGCGAGTCACATTGTAATGCAGATAGTTCAGAAACTCTTCGAGCTGAAGAGATAGCAACTAGAAACAGAACTTTCCAAGATAGAAGCTTAATATCTATGGAATGCATGGGTTGAAACGGAACCCCCTGAAGAACTTTAAACCTGTTGCTCCGCCATGGAGTCTAAATTTAGTTCTTAAACACAGGCTTGATTCTAACTAAAGCCTGACAGAAAGCCCGAACATCTGGGACATCTGCCAGACGCTTGTGCAATAGAATAGACAAAGCAGATATCTGTCCTTTTAAGGAACTAGCTGACAAAACTGTCTCCAATTCCTCTTGGAGAAAGGACAAAATCCTAGGAATCCTGATCTTACTCCATGAGTAACCTTTGGATTTGCACCAAAAAAGATATTTACGCCATATCTTATGATAGATTTTCCTGGTGACAGGCTTTCGAGCCTGAATCAAGGTATCTATGACCGACTCAGAGAAACCCCGCTTTGATAAAATCAAGCGTTCAATCTCCAAGCAGTCAGTTGCAGAGAAATTAGATTTGGATGCTTGAACGGACCTTGAATCAAAAGGTCCTGTCTCAGTGGCAGAGTCCATGGTGGCAGAGATTACATGTCCACCAGGTCTGCATACCAAGTCCTGCGTGGCCACGCAGGTGCTATCAAAATCACCGAAGCTCTCTCCTGTTTGATTCTGGCAATCAGACGCAGAAGGAGAGGGAATAGTGGAAAGCCAGGTTGAACGACCAGGGTACTGCTAGAGCATCTATCAGTACTGCTTGAGGATCCCTTGACCTGGACCCGTAACAAGGAAGTTTGGCGTTCTGACGAGACGCCATCAGATCCAATTCTGGTGTGCCCTATAGCTGAACCAGTTGAGCAAACACCTCCGGATGGAGTTCCCACTCACCCAGATGAAAAGTCTGACGACTTAGAAAATCAGCCTCGCAGTTCTCTACCCCTGGGATATAGATTGCTGATAGATGGCAAGAGTGAGTCTCTGCCCATCGGATTATTGTGGAAACTTCTATCATAGCTAAGGAACTCCTTGTTCCCCCCTGATGATTGATATAAGCCACAGCCGTGATGTTGTCCGACTGAAATCTGATTAATCTGGCCGAAGCCAGCTGAAGCCACGCCTGAAGAGCATTGAATATCGCTCTTAATTCCAGAATATTTATCGGTAGGAGGGCCTCCTCCTGAGTCCACAAACCCTGTGCTTTCAGAGAATTCCAGACTGCACCCCAGCCCAGTAGGCTGGCGTCCGTCGTCTCTATAACCCACGCTGGCCTGTGGAAATACATTCCCTGGGACAGGTAATCCTGTGACAACCACCAAAGAAGAGAATCTCTAGTCTCCTGATCCAGATTTATCTGAGGAGATAAATCTGCATAATCCCCATTCCACTGTCTGAGCATGCATAGTTGCAGTGGTCTGAGATGTAAGCAAGCAAACGGAACTATGTCCATTGCCGCTACCATTAGTCCGATTACCTCCATACACTGAGCCACTGACGGACGAGGAATGGAATGAAGAACTCGGCAGGTGGCTAAAATCTTTGATTTCCTGACCTCCGTCAGAAATATTTTCATGTCCACCGAGTCTATCAGAGTCCCTAGGAATGAAACTCTTGTGAGAGGGGAAAGAGAACTCTTTTTTACGTTCACCTTCCACCCATGAGATCTTAGAAAGGCCAACATGAAGTCCGTGTGAGACTTGGCTAGTTGGAAAGTCGACGCTTGAATTAGGATGTCGTCTAGAAGGCGCCACTGCTATGCCCCGCGGCCTTATGACCGCCAGAAGGGACCCTAGCACCTTTGTGAAAATTCTTGGAGCCGTGGCCAACCCGAAGGGAAGAGCCACAAACTGGTAATGCTTGTCCAGAAAGGCAAACCTGAGGAATTGGTGATGATCTTTGTGGATAGGAATGTGTAGATACGCATCTTTTAAGTAAACGGTGGTCATATATTGACCCACCTGGATCATTGGTAAAATAGTCCGAATGGTCTCCATCTTGAAGGATGGGACTCTGAGGAATTGGTTTAGGATCTTGAGATCTAGGATTGGTCTGAAGGTTCCCTCTTTTTTGGGAACCACAAACAGATTGGAGTAGAACCCCTGCCCCTGTTCTGTTTTTCGGAACTGGGCAGATCACTCCCATGGTAAATAGATCTTCTACACCAGTGTTTTTCAACCAGTGTGCCGTGGCACACTAGTGTGCCGTGAGAGATCCTCAGGTGTGCCACGGCAGACTGACAACAGTGTGACATATTTTGTGCCACAGCAAAAAAAAAGGTTAAAAATCACTGTTCTACACAGCGTAAGAACGCCTCTCTTTTTGTCTGGAGGAGAATCTTTGAAATCTAGAAGATACCCCTGGGTTACGATTTCTACAGCCCAGGAGTCCTGAACGTCTCTTGCCCAAGCCTGAGCCAAGAGAGAAAGTCTGCCCCCTACTAGATCCGCTCCTGGATCGGGGGCTACCCCTTCATGCTGTCTTGGTGGCAGCAGCAGGCTTCTTGGCCTGTTTACCTTTGTTCCAAGCCTGGTTAGGTCTTCAGACTGGCTCGAATTGAGCAAAGTTCCCCTCTTGCCTTGCAGCAGGGGAAGAGGAAGCGGGACCACCCTTGAAGTTTCGAAAGGAATGAAAATGATTTTGTTTGGTCCTCATCTTATTTGACTTATCCTGAGAGAGGGCATGACCCTTCCCTCCAGTGATATCTGAAATGATCTCTTTCAGTTCAGGCCCGAATAGGGTCTTACCCTTGAAAGGGATGGTCAAAAGCTTAGATTTTGATGACACATCAGCCGACCAGGACTTAAGCCATAACGCTCTATGCGCTAAAATGGCATAAAGTAAATTTATGCTTACCTGATAAATTAATTTCTTCTATGGTACGACGAGTCCACGGATTCATCCTTTACTTGTGGGATATTATCTTCCTGCTAACAGGAAGTGGCAAAGAGCACCACAGCAGAGCTGTCTATATAGCTCCTCCCTTAGCTCCACCCCCAGTCATTCGAACGAAGGTACAGGAAGAAAAAGGAGAAACTACAAGGTGCAGAGGTGACTGAAGTTTAAAATAAAAAAAATATAATCTGTCTTAAAATGACAGGGCGGGCCATGGACTCGTCGTACCATAGAAGAAATTAATTTATCAGGTAAGAATAAATTTACTTTTCTTCTATAAAGGTACGACAAGTCCACGGATTCATCCTTTACTTGTGGGATACAATACCAAAGCTACAGGACACGGATGAACGGGAGGGACAAGACAGATGGCTAAACAGAAGGCACCACTGCTTGAAGAACTTTTCTCCCAAAAATAGCCTGCGAAGAAGCAAAAGTATCAAATTTGTAAAAGGTATGAAGCGAAGCCAAGTCGCAGCCTTACAAATCTGTTAAACAGAAGCATCATTTTTAAAAGCCCAAGTGGAAGCCACCGCTCTAGTAGAGCGAGCTGAAATCCTTTCAGGAGGCTGCTGTCCAGCAGTCTCGTATGCCAAACGGATGATGCTTTTCAGCCAAAAAGAAAGAGAGAGGTAGTCGTAGCTTTTTGACCTCTACGTTTTCCAGAATAGACAACAAACAAAGAAGATATTTGACGGAAATCTTTTGTTGCTTGCAAGTAAAACTTCAAAGCACGAACCACGTCCAAGTTGTGCAACAGACGCTCCTTCTTAGAGGAAGGATTAGGACACAGAGAAGGAACAACAATTTCCTGATTGATATTCCTATTAGTAACAACCTTAGGAAGGAATCCAGGTTTGGTACGCAAAACCACCTTATCAGCATGGAAAACAAGATAAGGTGAGTCGCATTGCAATGCAGATAGTTCAGAAACTCTTTGAGCCAAAGAGATAGCAACTAAAAACAGAACTTTCCAAGATAGAAGCTCAATATCTATGGAATGCATAGGTTCAAACGGAACCCCTTGAAGAACTTTAAGAACTAAATTCAAACTCCATGGCGGAGCAACAGGTTTAAACACAGGCTTGATTCTAACTAAAGCCTGACAGAACAACTGAACGTCTGGAACATCTGCCAGACGCTTGTGCAGTAGAATTGATAAAGCAGATATCTGCCCCTTTAAGGAACTAGCTGATAGCCCTTTCTCCAATCCTTCTTGGAGAAAGGACAAAATCTTAGGAATCCTGATCTTACTAGATGAGTAGCCTTTGGATTCGCACCAATAAAGATATTTACGCCATATCTTATGATAAATTTTCCTGGTGACAGGCTTTCGAGCCTGAATCAAGGTATCTATGACCGACTCAGAGAAACCCCGCTAAGATCAAGCATTCAATCTCCAAGCAGTCAGCCGCAGAGAAACTAGATTTGGATGCTGGAACGGACCTTGAATCAGAAGGTCCTGTCTCAGTGGCAGAGTCCATGGTGGAAGAGATGACATGTCCACCAGGTCTGCATACCAAGTCCTGCGTGGCCACGCAGGTGCTATCAAGATTACCGAAGCTCTCTCCTGTTTGATTCTGGCAATCAAACGAGGAAGGAGAGGAAATGGTGGAAACACATAATCCAGGTTGAACAACCAGGGTACTGCTAGAGCATCTATCAGTACTGCCGGAGGATCCCTTGACCTGGACCCGTAACGAGGAAGTTTGGCGTTCTGACGAGACGCCATCAGAGCCAATTCTGGTGTGCCCCATTGCTGAATCAATTGAGCAAAAACCTCCGGATGAAGTTACCACTCCCCCGGATGAAAAGTCTGACGACTTAGAAAATCCGCTTCCCAGTTCTCCACTCCTGGGATATGGATTGCTGATAGATGGCAAGAGTGAGTCTCTGCCCATCAAATTATTTTGGTAACCTCTATCATCACTAGAGAACTCGTTCCCCACAGATTATTGATATATGCTACAGTCGTGATATTGTCCTACTGGAATCTTATGAATCTGGCCAAAGCCAGCTGAGGCCACGCCTGAAGCGCGTTGAATATCGCTCTCAGTTCTAGAATATTTATCGGGAGGAGAACCTCCTCCTGAGTACACAAACCCTGTGCTTTCAGGGAATTCCAGACTGCACCCCAGCCCAATAGGCTGGCGTCCGTCGTCACTATGACCCACGCTGGCCAGCAGGAACACATTCCCTTGGACAGATGATCCTGTGACAACCACCAAAGAAGAGAGACTCTGGTCTCTTGATCGAGATTTATCTGAGGAGATAAATCTGCATAATCCCCATTCCACAGTTTGAGCATGCATAGTTTCAGTGGTCTGAGATGCAAGCGAGCAAACGGAACTATGTCCATTGCCGCTACCATTAAGCCGATTACCTCCATACACTGAGCCAATGACGGACGAGGAATGGAATGAAGAGCTCGGCAGATGGATAAAATCATTGATTTCCTGACTTCCTTCAGAAAAATTTTCATGTCCACCGAATCTATCAGAGTTCCCAGGAATGGAACTCTTGTGAGAGGGATAAGTGAACTCTTTTTTACGTTCACCTTCCACCCGTGAGATCTTAGAAAAGCCAACACGATGTCCGTGAGAGAGACTTGGCTAGTTGGAAAGTCGACGCCTGAATTAAGATATCGTCCAGATAAGGCGCCACAGCTATGCCCCGCGGCCTTAGAACCGCCAGAAGGGACCCTAGCACCTTTGTGAAAATTCTGGGAGCTGTGGCCAACCCGAAGGTAAGAGCCACAAACTGGTAATGCTTGTCCAGAAAGGCGAACCTGAGGAACTGGTGATGATCTTTGTGGATAGGGATGTGCAGATACGCATCTTTTAAGTCCACGGTGGTCATATATTGACCCTCCTGGATCATCGGCAAAATAGTCTGAATGGTCTCCATCTTGAAGGATGGGACTCTGAGGAATTTGTTTAGAATCTTGAGATCCAAAATTGGTCTGAAGGTTCCCTCTTTTTTGGGAACCACAAACAGATTGGAGTAGAAAATCTGCCCCTGTTCTGTTTTCGGAACTGGGCAGATCACTCCCATGGTATATAGGTCTTCTACACAGCGTAAGAACGCCTCTCTTTTTGTCTGGTTTACAATTGAGATAGATGGAATCTCCCCATTGGAGGAGAATCTTTGAAATCTAGAAGATACCCCTGGGTTACGATTTCTAAAGCCCAGGAGTCCTGAACGTCTCTTGCCCAAGCCTGAGCAAAGAGAGAAAGTCTGCCCCCTACTAGATCCGGTCCCGGATCGGGGGCTACCCATTCATGCTGTCTTGGTGGCAGCAGCGGGCTTCTTGGCCTGTTTACTCTTGTTCCAAGTCTGGTTAGGTCTCCAGACTGACTTGGGTTGAGCAAAATTTCCCACTTGCTTTGCAGCAGGGGAACAGGTAGAGGGACCACCTTTGAAGTTTCGAAAGGAACGAATATTATTTTGTTTGGTCCTCATCTTATTTGTCTTAGGGCATGGCCTTTCCCTCCAGTGACGTCTGAAATGATCTCTTTCAGTTCAGGGTCTTACCCTTGAAAGGGATGGCTAAAAGCTTAGCTTTTGATGACACATCAGCAGACCAGGATTTAAGCCATAACGCTCTACGCGCTAAAATGGCAAAACCCGAATTCTTTGCCGCTAATTTAGCCAGTTGAAAAGCGGCATCTGTAATGAAAGAATTAGCTAGCTTGAGAGCCCTAATTCTATCCAGAATATCATCTAATGGGGTCTCCACCTGAAGAGCCTCCTCCAGAGCCTCGAACCAAAAGGACGCTGCAGTAGTTACAGGAACAATGCATGCTATAGGTTGGAGAAGAAAACCCTGATGAACAATATTTTCTTTAGGAGACCCTCTAATTTTTTATCCATAGGATCTTTGAAAGCACAACTGTCCTCAATTAGGTATAGTTGTACGCTTAGCCAGGGTAGAAATAGCTCCCTCCACCTTAGGGACCGTCTGCCACGAGTCCCGCATGGTGTCTGATATGGGAAACATTTTCTTAAAAGTAGGAGGGGGAGCGAACGGAATACCTGGTCTATCCCACTCCTCAGTAACAATGTCCGAAATCCTCTTAGGGACCGGAAAAACATCAGTGTAGGCAGGAACCTCTAGAAATCTGTCCATTTTACACAATTTCTCTGGAACTACAATAGGGTCACAATCATCCAGAGTCGCTAAAACCTCCCTGAGCAATAAGCAGAGGTGTTCTAGTTTAAATTTAAAAGCCGTCATATCTGAGTCTGTCTGAGGGAACATATTTCCTGAATCAGAAATCTCTCCCTCAGACAGCAAATCCCTCACCCCCAACTCAGAACATTGTGAGGATACATCGGATATGGCTAATAAAGCGTCAGAGGGCTCAGCATTTGTTCTCACACCAGACCTACTGCGCTTCCCCTGCAACCCAGGCAGCTTAGATAAAACTTTGCATACAAAGAGAGAAGCGCTCTACCAGGAACGAACAAGAGCTCAGTGGCTTGTTCTATGGCGATTTACCACCCGAAAGCAGCCTCTTTTAGACCAGTGTGCTTTTCACAGAAGAAAACTTTCCTGAAGTATATCAGTCTGATCCCGCCAAGTAAGGTCAGTCCAGCCCCGAAATACCAGGCAATTCTCCTCTGAACAAGGAACATGACAACCCCAGACGATCGTTTCGGCCTAGATAAAACCTCTGTGAGGGTAGTATTCATAACTGCGGCCATATCTTGCAGGGTGAAAGAATTAGACGCACTAGAAGTACTTGGCGTCGCTTGTGCAGGCGTTAATGGTTGTGACACTTGGGGAGAATTAGATGGCATAACCCGATTCCCTTCTGACTGAGAATCATCCTGCGACATACTTTTAGTAGCTAAAATATGTTCTTTGCAATTTATTGACCTTTCAGTGCATGAGGGACACAATGGCTTCTAAAAATATTGAACATTGACTTTCCTCAATGTCAGACATGTTGAACAGGCTAGTAATGACTACAAACAAGCATGAAAACACTTTATTTAGTGAAAAAAATAATCTTAAAAAACGGTACTGCGCCTTTAAGAGAAAAAAAGCATACACGTTCTGCAAAACTGCTTTAAAATGCACCAAATTTTTCACATTTTTGGAAGCAGACACAATATATGTAGTTAAGATTGCCCCACAAGGAAATTTAACATTTAACCCTTTAATGTGCAAACACATTAAACACCCCCAGCACCTTGCTACAGCCCTGCTCTGGCCCTACCTGCCCTCAGGGGTAGTAAATATGGGGTTAAAGCTTCGATTTGGCCCAAAACATTCACCAGGGCCCTCAGGAATTAGAGCTTGCTGCGTGAAAATAACTGCGCATCTGAGGCGCGAAAATAGGCCCGACCATCTCACTCGATGTCTCTACAGCCTCAAAGAACCGCACCAGAGCGGTTTTAAACTAGCCATGTGGGTTCTGAGACCCAAAAATTAAGCCAAGTGTACCCTCAATAAAGTTGCCCAAAACGTTATTGCCCAGAAAACGTTAACAGCACTCCCAGTTCATAAAACGTTTGCCCACAAACATTCACAACTCAGTGTCAACCATTTTTGTAATTAGCCCCTTATGCAAGCTTAGTAATGCCCTTCTTATTAGCTCTTAGGATTACTGCTTACCCTTACCCTCATGGGGATACTGTCAGCCTTTCTGAAATACCACAGTCTCTCCAGAAAAAATGACTGAACATACCTCACTGCTGTATAGCATGAAAACGTTCCTCACACTGAAGTTTCTTGCACTCCTCAGCCTCTGTGGGAACAGCACTGGATCTTAGTTACAAATGCTAAGATCATCATCCTCCAGGCAGAAGTCTTCATCCATCTGCTGCCTGAGAGTAAATAGTACACACCGGTACCATTTAAACAAAAAACTCTTGCTTGAAGAAATTAAAAACTAATATTTTATCACTTCTTTCACTTTACCCTTCCTAGTACTTAGAGTAGGCAAAGAGAATAACTGGGGGGTGGAGCTATATAGACAACTCTGCTGTGGTGCTCTTTGCAACTTTCTGTTAGCAGGAGGATAATATCCCACAAGTAAAGGATGAATCCGTGGACTCGTCGTACCTTATAGAAGAAACCTGAATTTTTTGCCGCTAATTTAGCCAGATGAAAAGCGGCGTCTGTAATGAAAGAATTAGCTAGCTTAAGAGCCCTAATTCTATCCAGAATATCATCTAATGGGGTCTCCACCTGAAGAGCCTCTTCCAGAGCCTCAAACCAAAAGGCAGCTGCAGTGGTTACAGGAACAATGCAAGCTATAGGCTGGAGAAGAAAACTCTGATGAACAAAAATTTTCTTTAGGAGACCCTCTAATTATTTATCCATAGGATCTTTGAAAGCACAACTGTCCTCAATAGGTATAGTTGTACGCTTAGCCAGAGTAGAAATAGCTCCCTCCACCTTAGGGACCGTCTGCCACGAGTCCCGCATGGTGTCGGATATGGGAAACATCTTCTTAAAAACAGGAGGGGGAGCGAACGGAATACCTGGTCTATCCCACTCCTTAGTAACAATGTCCGAAATCCTCTTAGGGACCGGAAAAACATCAGTGTAGACAGGAACCTCTAAATATTTGTCCATTTTACACAATTTCTCTGGAACTACAATAGGGTCACAATCATCCAGAGTCGCTAAAACCTCCCTGAGCAATAAGCGGAGGTGTTCTAGCTTAAATTTAAATGCCGTCATATCTGAATCTGTCTGAGGGAACATCTTTCCTGAATCAGAAATCTCTCCCTCAGACAGCAAATCCCTACCTCTGAACATTGTGAGGGTACATCGGATACGGCTACTAAAGCGTTACTGGTTGTGACACTTGGGGAGAACTAGATGGCATAACCCGATTTCCTTCTGTCTGAGAATCATCCAGTGCCAAACTCTTATAAGTCAAAATATGCTGTTTGCAATTTATAGACATATCAGTACATGTGGGACACATTCTATGAGGGGGTTCCACAATGGCTTCTAAACATATTGAGCAAGGAGTTTCCTCAATGTCAGACATGTTGAACAGGCTAGTAATGAGACAAGCAAGCTTGGAAAACACTTTATTCAGTGAAAAAACAACAATTATAAAAAACGGTACTGTGCCTTTAAGAGAAATTTTTACAGCAGATTCAATAAGCTTTAGTAAGATTGCACCACAAGCAAATTAAACAATTAACCCCCAAATATGGAAACTGGATTGACAAAGTGTCAAAAAAACGGCAAAAACCCTGTCAGCACTTTGCCACAGCTCTGCTGTGGCGCCTACCTGCCCTTAGGGATTGGTAATGTGGGGATAAAGCTTTGATTTGGCCCAAGAAGTGTCTAGAGAAAACAACCGCGCAACTGAGGCACAAAATTAGGCCCCGCCCATCTCACTCGATATTACTAAGGCCTCCAAAAAACACACCAAGCGTTTTTACCAGCCATGTGGGTTCTAAAAACCCCAAAAGTCAAGTGTACCATCAATACAGTTGTCCCTTAAAGGATTATTAACAGCACTCCCAGAACACACAACCGTTTGTTATACCATTCAAACTGAGTGTCAACCATAAGTTTAGCCCTTTATGCAAGCTTAGTAATGCCACTATAAGTCTAGGATTACTGCTTACCCTTACCCTCATGGGGATACTGTCAGCCTTTCTGAAATATCACAGTCTCTCCAGAAAAAATGACTGAACATACCTCATTGCTGTATAGCAAGAAACCGTTCCTCACACTGAAGTTTTCCTGTACTCCTTAGCCTCTGTGGAAACAGCAGTGGACCTTAGTTACAAATGCTAAGATCCTCATCCTCTAGGCAGAAATCTTCATCCATCTCCTGCCTGAGAGTAAATAGTACACACCGGTACCATTTAAAAATAACAAACTCTTGCTTGAAGAAAAATAAAAACTAACAGTTTATCACCTCTTTCACTTTACCCTTCCTGCTTAGGGCCGGCAAAGAGAATGACTGGGGGGTGGAGTTAAGGGGGGAGCTATATAGACAGCTCTGCTGTGGGTGCTCTCTTTGCCACTTCCTGTTAGGAAGGATAATATCCCACAAGTAAGGATGAAACCGTGGACTCGGTACATCTTGCAAAAGAAATCTATCTTATGAAGTGAATCATGTGGACAGAGATAGTAATGGTAGATATGCTATTGTACAATTAAATATTTCAGGCGTCCCCTTTGTATTATGTAACCTATATGGACCAAATAACTATGATCCAGATTTCTGAAACTCAATGAAAATTAGGCTATTAAGATTTTTAAATCATAATTTAATTGTGGCTGGCGACCTGAATTTAGTCGCAAAAATGCAGATAGATAGAAGTAAAGCCTGCTTTCATGGATCCTATAAATATAAGAGAGAAACTTTACTTCTTAAGTCTTTTAGAGACATATGGTGAAATCTTCATCCTGATATTAAAGCTTATACCTGTGAATCTCGCACATATAAAAGGATTTTCTCGATTATACATGTTTTTGGTCTCGGAGAAAATGCTCTCCATGGATTTGAAAGCTGACAAAGATGTTCTTATCTCAGACAACGCGCCAGTTACCCTTTCTATACATAAAGCAAGCTGATAAAAACTGGCTAACAACTTCTTCTTTCCCAAATTTATGATAATGAGAAATTTGTACGCTGGCTGAAAAACAAATGGCGAAAATATTCTATCAATAATCAAAATTATATTAACAAACCCAAAAGTTTTTGGGAAGCAGCAAAGTTAGTTTTAAAAAATGTGAAATTAAAGCATTCATGAATAAATTCAAGAAGAAAATCTTAGCCAGGAAAAAAATCAGCTTTCTAATCAAGTCGCAAATGCTTATAATGCTTACTTAACCTCTCCCACTTCGAGTAACTGGCTCAAATATATGGCAGTTCGCAAAGAAAGGGATCTTTTTCCAACATTGTACATTACTTTTGGTCATGTCCCAAAGTTAATTCTTTTTTGCTGAAAGTAGCTTTTTGGTTGTCTGGTAGACTAGGTCATAGGATAGAATTTGACATCTTTAAAGTAATTTTTCTTGCTGATAAAAAACTAGTACTAACCACAATCTCATGAACACAGTAATCTTTATAGTTAGACATCAAATCTTAAAGAATTCAAAATCTCGAAAACCACTCAAACTTAGGGAGTTGATTGATAAAATTTATCATCATATCCTAGAACAAAATCTAGTTGATATGCAATCTGACGAGAGTGTTAAAAACTTCATCTTAAAATGGGAAGATATAATTAAAGCATCTCCTCTCAACATCCAAAAACGTATACTTTACCCCTTTAGAAATTATAATATCATAACGGAGTCTGAACCCTTTTCTGGGAAATGTCCTTTTTTGTGTGTGTTCCCCCTCTCACCCACCCTTTTCCTGTCTGAATCTTTGTCCTTGTTAGGCCATAAATGGCCCTCTTAGTTTAATCTCTATTTGGCTTGTTTTCCATTTTTAAGCTATTACGGAATTGTTATTCTGCTATATATGAAAGCTGTTATGCATTAGTTAGATATATATGTCATAAAAACGCTTGATTTGACTTATTCAATGCTGTTAACTCCATTTGTATCGTCAATACTGTATCAAGGTTTATTAATGGTTTCTCTTTCATGAGGAAAGAAAACCTCACAAATATTTGTATTGCTTTAAACAAAATGTATTGTGTCAAGTACATATTCAGATTATGATTGCAAATCTGATCTACCTATTTCTTTTTTCTCTTTGTTTAAACATGCTGATTCTAAGGAATCTTAATATTTAATATCGTCTACTGTACGAGATTTTGCTTGTTTTAAGTTTTTGTCAATGTGTATATTATTCTATTATTTTTCAATAAAAAAAAATTATATATATATATATATATATATATATATATATATACACACACATATATACACACACATTATATATATATATATATATATATATTATGTATGTGTGTGTATATATGTATATATATATATATATATTTATTATGTATGTGTGTATATATATATATATATATATATATATATATATATATATATATATACACATATACATATATACACACACATACATAATAGTCCTCCTAGTCATTTGTTAATGAAACTACATATGGGATTCACGATAAAATAAAATACACATCATACAAAACAAGTTAAAATAAAAGGGATAATGGATTCGATAATTAATCAATTATACCTGAGTAACTTACATGCATTTGTAGTTTATATTATGCATTGTTTAAATATATAAATATGTTACTCTGTTTGTACATCCGTTAAAGATTATCTATTTATTTTATTTTATTTATTTATGTATATTCTTAACTTAAATAAGTTCTTTGGTGGTCAGCATTATGACACCCATTAGGGATTTACATTATCCTATTTAGGTATAGTACTACTCTCTGTGTACAGGTATCACATTTTTGACAGCACCTTTAAATATAGTGTAATAAGGAATTTGCATTTGATCACACCTTTTTGTTTTTAGACCAATCAAGGTGGCTCTGTTGCTTTTTAAAGGGTACAGGTGCTAAGTATTACAGCTATGATTACGGCCTGAGGGCCGAAACATGTTAGCAGATACTGTGATCTTGAATGCTGCTTTGTGTACCTCTGTGACGATTTTAACGTATGGATAAATAAAGACTTTTTCTTTTATGAAGATTGACTACTGCTACTTCTTGAATTTACCTCTACTACACCAGGCAGCAGCAGCAATCTATCTCATTACAGCTCCGGTTGCTGCGTTGGGACTTTGCACAGAGTTTCTCCAGACTTGCATCCAGCACTTTCTCTGTAGCAAGGATTGGAGCAGCGTGACACGTGACTACACGCAATCACGGCCTCACACCCCCTCCCACATAGTGGGACGCCGGTGGATGACGAGTGAGCACGAGAAGCTGGCGGTCATGCTGAGCGGTGAGTAGTGGTCCTGGATACCACGAAGTTTGGCTTACACCTGGTTGTTTTGCTATATATTACCGCGACAAGCTACGCATTGTTTTATGGGACTGTTTGTATGATAGAACCCAGTGCTCTGAAGACACACATGCCGAGCGTATATAGGGGGTGTGAATAGAACTAAGAGACTTCTCTGTGACCATATTCATCATCGATTGGTCATTATTATTTTTCATAACTGTGCAAACACCTGCAGAACTGTTTTCTCAAAGAACACTGTCCTTTGTCATAATATATTAATATAGGACATTGCAAGGTTTATAATGGTAATTTCCGTTGTTTTTTTATTTGTATTAAAGTGCATACCTGGTTGCACTATACCATTATACCTACTTGAGCTGTTTACTCTTAAAGAATATTTACCATGGAGGTCACACACTTTTATTCTTTGATGCCTGAAACTGAGAGAGACTGTACTACCTCTGAGATTGAGAGAATATTTTCTACCAACAAATCTAATTATTCATTACCTGCATTGTTTGATGAGATGGAGAGGCTCCTTATACGAGAACACAAGCTTCAATGGGATATATGGACTATGGAGACATGTTAAATTAAGAATAATACCAAGGGGCTTAAGACTTAATAAGTTCCCTACATTTGATGTTTGTGATATTGACTTTATAAGTGATTGGAATAACATTTTAAGTGATTGTTCATTGCGCCTGATGGCTCTCTTGATAACGTACAAAACTAATCTGCTAAGTATTATTTGGGAAGAGATAAGTCTATTACAAAGTGAAATGAATGTTAGGCAATTGGATTCCAACTTTGCTAAATTTGATGGGATCCTGAAAATAACAGTAGCAGAAAACAAAAATCAAGTGTTAGAAACAAAACATAACAAATTTGTCAGGGATCAATCAGACTATTCCAATAATTGTGTATATGTCTGGAAGAGGTCTGATAAGGCAGTGAATAGGAGGTACAATCGAGGGAGATCTAGGTCTAGAAATAGACGAAATGCTAGCAGTAACAACAATGAGAATGCACAGGATAAAAGTGTAATTAAAAGGGTCACTTACTCAGATAGTGAATTTGAATGTGAATCAGGAGATGATATAGGAGCCTCAGGGGGGGAAGAACAGCCTAAAAGCATATTAAAAAACACTTCACAGGTGTCATCACACAGTAAGGATAGTGACACACAGGTGGTCAAACCTAAAAATAAACAAAGTGCACCAACAACTTCAAATTCAAGGTATATATATGTGGAAGACTCCGCATTAGGAACACAACGTGAGGGACCACAAAATGAGGACCAAAGGCAATTAGAACAGTTTTTTTCCATCCCCATACAGAAAACAGGAATAGGACCAAATACACAAAACCAATACCATTTAAGGGGAAACAGGGGGAGACGGAAGTACAAATAAACAATGTAGTTAATTTGTCCTCACACACTTTTACTGAAACACAGATTTCTCTTTTGAACCGAGGTTTAAATTTTTGCCCAACACGACACTTTGATGTCTTTAATACTATTCTGGACGTCAATAAATTAATACGCAATATGACATTACAAAGGCACTTTTTAACACAAACAGAAAGTTCAGAGAATATTAATAGTGACCAGCAAACTATTAGTCTAATACCCAGACATAATATGACTTTCAATGAGACATGTGATTTAGTCACTCTAGAGAACTTGGCAGGAGAGAGCGTTATGACTGTTGATGATAATAGAGTAAATACTTCTAATAACCTCAAAAATCCATCCCAATTTTATCCCATTCACAACAGGGGCAATACCTTGGAGACCTTTTTCAAAAGGGTAGAAAGGGATTTATTAAGACTCAAAACTACTACCACCAATAACAAATCAAATTTAACATATTCAGAAAGATCAGCACTTAAAGAACTTAAACAGATGAAAGACATTGTCTTTCGTTCTGCTGACAAAGGTGGATCTTTGGTCATTATGGACAGAGTAGAATATATTAATGAAGCACTACACCAATTAAATAATATTGAGGATTATACTCCCTTACACACTGATCCTACAAATGCTTTCCGGAGAGAACTCATGAGTATCTTGGATGACGGGTTGGAGGATGGGCACATTGATAGAAAAACATTTGAATATCTGGTGGTTGTTAACCCAGTAGTGCCCATCTTCCATCATTTACCCAAGATACATAAATCGCTCATAGAGGTCAAAGGGCGTCCTATTGTTAGTGGTATCAACTCACTAACTGAACATGCTTCTCAATGGCTGGATAGCCTTTTACAACCACTCGTCCTTAATTTGCACAGTTATATTCAGGATACTAAAAGTGTCATTAATACTCTTGAAAATGTAAAATGGGAATATAATACTTTCAAATGGGCCACTATTGATGTAGTAGGTCTCTACTCCTCCATCCCTCATGATGCGGGTCTGAGGGCTATTGAATTCTTTCTTGAGTTCCACTCAGACTATTCAAGAGAATTTCAGCTTTACAGTCTGAGGGTATTGGAATACTTGCTTACCCATAACTATTTTAGTTTTGAGGGGGTATTCTATCTCCAGAGACGTGGGACAGCGATGGGGGCCAAGTTTGCCCCCTCCTATGCCAACCTATTTATGGGTTGGTGGGAGCTGTCCCACGTCTATGGAGATGGAAATCCTTTTAGAGGTTCTATTTTCTACTATGGTAGATTTATCGACGACCTCCTCCTTATCTGGCAGGGCTCCGATTCAGACTTTGCATCCTATATTGAATACATCAATTTGAATACAATTGGTCTAAAATTCACTAGTGATCTAAATGAGAATACCACAAATTTTCTAGATATTACCCTGATTGGCACAAAAGAGGGCAACATTCAAACTGAGATTTATCGTAAACCCATAACTGGCAATGCTCTCTTGCATGGTAAAAGTTGTCATCCCAGCCATGTGCCTTTTGCAGTGGCCAAGGGACAGTTCATTAGGGTGAAACGCAATTGCACATCAGATAGGGTATATAAACAACAGTCCTTAGACTTATCCACAAGATTGAGAAACAGGGGTTATCAGGAGAAAATAATATCTAAGGCGAAACGGCAAGTGGATTTAATGGATAGAAGTTTACTTATCCATAAAGATAAATATGTATCCAATGCACATAAAGGTGTTACTTTTGTTACTGAGTATAGTGAAGAGTATCCTGCTATATGCAACATCGTAAAACAACATTTTAAATTTTTGGCAGCTGATGATAAATTGGAAAGGTGTATTTCTCAAGGTTTGCGTTGTTCATATAGACGGACTACTACACTGGGGAATATCTTGTCCCCATTCAGTGCTTCCGGTTCTAAAAGAACCAAAAAGCTCTTGGCTCATACATAAAGGCATATTTAAATGTCTTAATAAATGCAAGGTATGTGAATACGTCTTACCTTCCAACATTTTTAAGTCAGAATACACAGGTGAAACATTCCCCATAGAAAGCTGTCTTAAGTGTACTTCCACGTACGTTATTTATCTTCTCACTTGTACAGCATGTCATTTGCAGTACGTAGGATTAACGACAAACGAGATAAAAGTGAGAATGCGTAACCATTTGTCCACAATACAGGCGGGACAGGCAACTACTCCGCTTGTACAACATTTTGCAAATAAACATCAAAAAAGTCTCCACACTCTGAGATGGCAGGCTATTGAACGAGTATACTGTCCCCCTAGAGGGGGAGACAGGGATCGTCTGCTGGAGAAGAGGGAAATGTATTGGATCTTTAAACTACAAACCAGGGTTCCTAAAGGATTGAACTCTGAATATGATCTGATTAATCACTGGCAGTGATATCTTCCTTCCCTCTTCTCCAGCAGACCTAGATCAAACTAGGTCTAGATAACATCTAGCTTAGATTTTAGGAATACATCGAGCAAGACTGAGTTTAACATTATGACATGAGAGATAAGACCATGTGATGGACATAAGGACATAATATAATTATCTACTAAGAAAACATTGTTTTTATATGTCAATAAATTACATACATATTTATGTATGCTACTTTCTATGATAATATATTGTCTTTCCTTTAGTTCAGCTTAGGATACACTCTCACACCTTTATATTAGTTTATATCAGTCTTTCTTATGTTACTATATAGTTCTATTTAATAATTAGGATTTGTAATTCTCCTAGTCATTTGTTAATGAAACTACATATGGGATTCACGATAAAATAAAATACACATCATGCAAAACAAGTTAAAATAAAAGGGATAATGGATTCGATAATTAATCAATTATACCTGAGTAACTTACATGCATTTGTAGTTTATATTATGCATTGTTTAATATATAATATAAATATGTTACTCTGTTTGTACATCCGTTAAAGATTATCTATTTATTTTATTTTATTTATTTATGTATATTCTTAACTTAAATAAGTTCTTTGGTGGTCAGCATTATGACACCCATTAGGTATTTACATTATCCTATTTAGGTATAGTACTACTCTCTGTGTACAGGTATCACATTTTTGACAGCACCTTTAAATATAGTGTAATAAGGAATTTGCATTTGATCACACCTTTTTGTTTTTAGACCAATCAAGGTGGCTCTGTTGCTTTTTAAAGGGTACAGGTGCTAAGTATTACAGCTATGATTACGGCCTGAGGGCCGAAACATGTTAGCAGATACTGTGATCTTGAATGCTGCTTTGTGTACCTCTGTGACGATTTTAACGTATGGATAAATAAAGACTTTTTCTTTTATGAAGATTGACTACTGCTACTTCTTGAATTTATATATATATATATATATATATATATATATATATATATATATATATATATATATATATATATATCTCCTTTAAAATGGCTATATGAAACCCATTTTTTTTCTTTTACGATTCAGAGCATGCAATTTTAAGCAACTTTTAATTTACTCCTATTATCAATGTTTCTTCATTCTCTTATAATCTTTATTTGAAAAGTAGGAATGTAGGCTTAGGAGCTGGCCCATTTTTGGTTCAGCACCTGGGTAACACTTGCTGATTGGTGGCTGAATGTAGCCACCAATCAAGCAAGTGCTAACACGAGTTATCAGAGATATTCCAAAAATTAATAAATATTATATAAAAACATCAAAATGTTTTTATATAAAATGTGTGCAAATATGTGAAAAATAAGTGTAAAAAAAAAAATTAATGAGTGTGTCTTAGCCAAATTAATGGATTGAAAAATGATCTATAGTGATTTAGTCCATTAATTTGTAGAAAACATTTACTTTTCCCCACTAATCTTTCACATATTTTATTTTAATTTTCACACATTTTATATATAAAATTTGTATAATTTGCAGACAAATAAAACACTAAACGTAGACTAGAGACCCGGAGCGGACAGGCCGCAGCGGAGATAACCCTTGGTGAACAATTATTGGGAAGAGTTAGAACTACTTTTATGTTAAATTTAGAGTTTTTACATATTCTGCTTGTAATGGATTTGCTGTTTGGCAAATCTTATAATAATTTGCTACCCCTGAGGGGGCTTGAAGGCACATTTCATTCTACTTACTTAATATGAGATATGAGAATTACTTGTGAAACTTCATCTATCTTATTTGTTTATGCCAAATTGGATCATGTCATTTATTCTTTTTCTTGTATGCTTTTTTCCATCTGACCCAATTTTCTTGGCTTGTAATATTCGTATTTTATTTTCAATAAAAATAACTTGGAATATAAAATTTGTATAATAATCTTTATTCATTTTTAGAAAGTCACTTAATTAATTAAATTGAAGAACAAGTACTAATGCAAATTATGAAGGGGAACAAATCCTTTTTCCTTACACCAGTCCATTCTCTATACATTTTTGCAAGATTTCAATTTTTCTAGCTTTTTTAGGTCCTAATTTGTAGGTTAGACAATATCATATTGTACATAATTTTTTCTTACTTGTGTATTTTACTTGTTATTTGTATATTTTATTCCTTGTTACACAATTGATTTATTATGCGTTTTATTGATAATCCACTTTAAGAGTTTACTATACACAGACAGAACTAACAAGGGTTAAGGACTCTCAGGTATATGTGTGTGCACAGGAAACACATTATCCACAACAAAGCCACAAAAAACATAATTGCACTGTTACTATAGGTCTGCTGACCTGCACACTCGTTTTTATACATTGGCTAATAAAAGGTATAAAATGTAGGTTTTCCAAGAGTTTTTGTGGATATTGATCATGTATTACTTTGGAGTTCATGGGGCATCTCCATCTTCTGGAAATGATACGATTTCCCTGCTCCAGGTTGCACATACACTGGAAGAGGTCACTACATGTAAGAGCAGGGTCTCCATCACGTTCCAGTATTTAATCAGGTAATGGGAAGGCAGTAGTTAGTACTACAAGTTATCTGCACTTCTTGGAATCTGGTTTAGAGCATTGGAAGAGGTTATCACATGTTAACGACTGCATTTACTTGGTGTTTTCAATGCCTTGGCCACACATTAAACCAGATTAACAGATTTATTATTTGCAGTTGTCTTTTTGGCATGCTAATGCTTATACACAGCGGTTTAAAAAGTTGAAATGTCCAAAAAATGGTACATGTTATAAACACATTCTGTTTGTGTCGCAACATCTTGTCCTCAAGGCTAAGATGGACAGTAGAGTTTATAATTATAAACATATATGTTCTAATCTAAGTTTTGGGGCACATGGGGTTGTAGATAGCTTTAGTTCCTCTAATGGTCATAATGGGAATAGTGGAGGCAGTGCACTTGAACTTGGGTACAGTGGGCAGCCTGGTGGATTGAGAGGATTCTTGAAACAAGCTTTAGCCATATGTCTAGTTTGATGACTTGTAAAACAAAAAAAAACCATAAATTATGCCTATCAGGGAATTTCTTTTCCTTCTATATAAGGAGAGTCCATGGCTTCATTCCTTACTGTTGGGAAATACTGAACCTGGCCACCAGGAGGAGGCAAAGACATCCCACTTCCCCCATCCCCCAGTCATTCTGCAGAGGGAACAAGGAACAGTCTGAGAAATATCAGGGTATAAAAGGTGCCAGAAAAAAAATATAAATTTAGGGGTCCGCCCATCGGAGAAACACGGATGGGGGCCGTGGACTCTCCTTATACAGAAGGAAATTAAATTATCTGGTAAGCATAATTTATCAAAGAAAAAGTTCCACACACACTGTGTATAGTTATTAAACTGATCCAATATCTCCCTCCTAACACCCCTCCAGGTATGATAATACATTTTTGGAGTATCTCCCTCAAATATACTGAACCAAAGTTCAGGTAATCTATTCTGCCCATTCCAGGATTTACAGGAAATATATACATGGGCTTTTTTCAGTCCATGATCGAGTAAAAACATAATTTATGCTTACCTGATAAATTTATTTCTCTTGTGATGTATCGAGTCCACGGATTCATCCATACTTGTGGGATATTCTTCTTCCCTACAGGAAGTGGCAAAGAGAGCACCCACAGCAGAGCTGTCTATATAGCTCCTCCCTTAGCTCCACCCCCCAGTCATTCGACCGAAGGCTAGGAAGAAAAAGGAGAAACTATAGGGTGCAGTGGAGACTGAAGTTTTTTAAATAAAAATATACTGCCTGTCTTAAATAAACAGGACGGGCCGTGGACTCGATACATCACAAGATAAATAAATTTATCAGGTAAGCATAAATTATGTTTTCTCTTGTAAGATGTATCGAGTCCACGGATTCATCCATACTTGTGGGATACCAATACCAAAGCTTTAGGACACGGATGAAGGGAGGGACAAGACAGGTACCTTAAACAGAAGGCACCACTGCTTGTAGAACCTTTCTCCCAAAAATAGCCTCAGAAGAAGCAAAAGTATTGAATTTGTAAAATTTGGAAAAAGTATGAAGCGAAGACCAAGTCGCCGCCTTACAAATCTTTTCAACAGAAGCCTCATTTTTAAAAGCCCATGAGGAAGCCACTGCTCTAGTAGTATGAGCAGTAATTCTTTCAGGAGGCTGCTGGCCAGCAGTCTCATAAGCCAAACGGATGATGCTTTTCAGCCAAAAGGAAAGAGAGGTAGCCGTAGCCTTTTGACCTTTCCATTTACCAGAATAAACAACAAACAATGAAGATGTGTGACGGAAATCTTTAGTTACTTGTAAGTATAACTTTAAAGCACGAACCACATCAAGATTGTGCAACAGACGTTCCTTCTTTGATGAAGGAATAGGACACAGTGAAGGAACAACAATCTCCTGATTGATATTTCTATTAGAAACAACCTTAGGAAGAAACCCAGGTTTGGTACGCAAAACCACCTTATCTGCATGGAAAACAAGGTAAGGTGAATCACACTGTAAAGCAGATAACTCAGAAACTCTTCAGAGATAGCTACTAAAAACAAAACTTTCCAAGATAGACGCTTGATATCTATGGAATGCATAGGTTCAAACGGAACCCCTTGAAGAACTTTAAGAACTAAGTTTAGGCTCCATGGCGGAGCAACAGGTTTAAATACAGGCTTGATCCTAACCAAGGACTGACTAAACGATTGAACGTCTGGGACATCTGCCAGACGTTTGTGTAAAAGAATAGACAAAGCAGATATTTGTCCTTTTAAGGAACTAGCTGATAATCCCTTCTCCAATCCTTCTTGGAGAAAGGACAATATTCTAGAAATCCTAATCTTACTCCATGAGTAACCCTTGGATTCACACCAATAAAAATATTTGCGCCAAATCTTATGATAGATCTTCCTGGTGACAGGCTTTCTAGCTTGAATCAGGGTATCAATGACTGACTCAGAGAAACCACGCTTTGATAGAATCAGGCGTTCAATCTCCAAGCAGTCAGACGCAGAGAAATTAGATTTGGATGCGTGAATGGACCTTGGATTAGAAGGTCCTGCCTCATTGGTAGAGTCCACGGTGGAACCGATGACATGTCCACTAGGTCTGCATACCAAGTCCTGCGTGGCCACGCAGGTGCTATCAGAATCACTGAAGCTCTCTCCTGCTTGATTCTGGCAACCAGATGTGGGAGGAGAGGAAACAGTGGACATACATAGGCCAGATTGAAGGACCAGGGCACTGCTAGAGCATCTATCAGTACCGCCTGGGGATCCCGGGACCTGGACCCATAACGAGGAAGTTTGGCATTCTGACGGGACGCCATCAGATCCAATTCTGGTGTGCCCCATAGCTGAGTCAGCTGGGCAAATACCTCCGGATGGAGCTCCCACTCCCCGGATGAAAAGTCTGACGACTTAGGAAATACGCCTCCCAGTTCTCTACTCCTGGGATATGGATTGCTGAGAGATGGGAAGAGTGATCCTCCGCCCATCGGATTATTTTGGTTACCTCCATCATCGCTAGAGAACTCCGTGTTCCTCCTTGATGATTGATATAAGCTACAGTCGTGATGTTGTCCGACTGAAATCTGATGAATTTGGCTACAGCAAGCTGGGGCCACGCCTGAAGCGCATTGAATATCGCTCTCAGTTCTAGAATGTTTATCGGGAGGAGAGTTTCCTCCTGAGACCACAAGCCCTGTGCTTTCAGGGAGTTCCAGACTGCACCCCAGCCTAACAGGCTGGCATCTGTCGTTACTATGAGCCACTCTAGCCTGCGGAAACACATTCCCTGAGACAGGTGTTCCTGAGACAACCACAAGAGAAGAGAATCTCTGGTCTCCTGGTCCAGATGCAGTTGAGGAGATAAATCTGCATAATCCCCATTCCACTGTTTGAGCATGCATAGTTGCAATGGTCTGAGGTGTAGGCGGGCAAAGGGGACTATGTCCATTGCCGCTACCATGAGTCCGATTACCTCCATGCACTGAGCCACTGATGGCCGAGGAATGGAATGAAGAGCTCGGCAAGTGGTTAAGAGTTTTGATTTTCTGACCTCCCTCAGAAATATTTTTATTTCTACCGAGTCTATCAGAGTCCCTAGGAAGGAAACTCTTGTGAGAGGGAAGAGAGAACTCTTTTATGTTCACCTTCCACCCGTGAGATCTCAGAAAAGCCAACACGATGTCCGTGTGAGACTTGGCTAGTTGGAAAGTTGACGCCTGAATTTAGATGTCGTCTAGATAAGGCGCCACTGCTATGCCCCGCGGCCTTAGCACCGCCAAAAGGGACCCTAGCACTTTTCTGAAAATTCTGGAAGCCGTGGCCAACCTGAAGGGAAGGGCCACAAACTGGTAATGCCTGTCCAGAAAGGCAAATCTGAGGAATTGATGATGAGCTCTGTGAATAGGGATGTGTAGATATGCATCCTTTAAGTCCACGGTAGTCATATATTGACCCTCCTGGATCAACAGTAGAATAGTCCGAATAGTCTCCATCTTGAATGATGGTACTCTGAGGAATTTGTTTAGAATTTTGAGATCCAAGATTGGTCTAAAAGTTCCCTCTTTTTTGGGAACCACAAACAGGTTTGAGTAAAACCCTAGCCCTTGTTCCGCTTTTGGAACTGGGTGGATTACTCCCATGGTATGTAGGTCTTCTACACAGCATAAGAACGCCTCTCTCTTTGTCTGGTTTGCAGACAATTGAGAAATGTGAAATCTCCCCCTTGGGGGAGAGTCTTTGAAGTCCAGAAGATATCCCTGGGACACAATTTCTAAGGCCCAGGAATCGTGAACATCTCTTGCCCAAGCCTGAGCGAAGAGAGAGAGTCTGCCCCCTACTAGATCCGGTCCTGGATCAGGGGCTACCCCTTCATGCTCTCTTATAGGCAGCTGCAGGCTTCTTGGCCTGTTTACTCTTGTTCCAAGCCTGGTTAGGTCTCCAGACTGACTTGGATTGGGCAAAATTCCCCTCTTGCTTTGCAGCAGGGGAAGCCGAAGCGGGACCACCCTTGAAGTTCCGAAAGGAACGAAAATTATTTTATTTGGTCTTCATTTTATTTGTTCTATCCTGAGGGAGGGCATGGCCTTTCCCTCCAGTGATGTCTGAAATAATCTCTTTCAGTTCAGGCCCGAATAGGGTCTTTCCTTTGAAAGGGATGTTCAAAAGTTTAGATTTTGATGACACATCAGCAGACCAGGACTTAAGCCATAACGCACTGTGTGCTAAAATTGCAAAACCTGAATTCTTTGCCGCTAATTTAGCCAGTTGGAAAGCGGCATCTGTAATGAAAGAATTAGCCAACTTAAGGGCCTTAATTCTGTCCATAATATCCTCTAATGGAGTCTCCATCTGAAGAGCCTCTTCTAGAGCCTCGAACCAGAAAGCAGCTGCAGTAGTTACAGGAACAATGCACGCAATAGGTTGGAGAAGAAAACCTTGATGAACAAAAATTTTCTTCAGGAGACCCTCTAATTTTTTATCCATAGGATCTTTGAAAGCACAACTGTCTTCGATAGGTATAGTTGTACGCTTAGCCAGAGTAGAAATAGCTCCCTCCACCTTAGGGACTGTCTGCCACGAGTCCCGCATGGTGTCAGATATGGGAAACATTTTCTTAAAAACAGGAGGGGGAGCGAACGGAATACCTGGTCTATCCCACTCCTTAGTAACAATATTCACAATCCTCTTAGGGACTGGAAAAACATCAGCATAAACAGGAACCTCTAAGTATTTGTCCATTTTACACAATTTCTCTGGGACCACTATAGGGTCACAATCATCTAGAGTCGCTAATACCTCCCTAAGCAATAAGCGGAGGTGTTCAAGCTTAACCCAGAGCGGTCACGCTTTCCTTGTAAACCAGGCAGTTTGGATAAAACCTCTGTGAGGGTTGTATTCATAACTGTGGCCATGTCTTGTAAATTAATTTGACGCACTAGAGGTGCTAGGCGTCACTTGTGCGGGCGTTACTGGTTGTGACACTTGGGGAGAGCTAGATGTTAAACCCTCATTATTTCCTTCTGTCTGAGAATCATCTATTCCAATATTTTTAAGTGCTAAAATATGCTCTTTATAATTTATAGACATATCAGTGCAAGTGGGACACATTCTAAGAGGGGGTTCCACAATGGCTTCTAAACACATTGAACAAGGATTTTCCTTGGTATCAGACATGTTAAACAGGCTAGTAATGTAACAAGCAAGCTTGGAAAACACTTTAATCAAAGCAAAGCAAATAACACTTAGAAAAAAACGGTACTGTGCCTTTAAGAGAAAAAAAGCTGCACAAACTCTGCAAAACAGTGTAAAAAAGCAGTAAACTCAACAAATATTTTACAGTAGCATCATAAAGCCTTAGTAACTTTGCACAGCTATGCAAATAAACAATTAACCCCTTAATGTTAAAATCGGATTGACAAAACGTCAAAAACCGGTAAAAAAACGTTCAGCACCTTGCCACAGCTCTGCTGTGGCGCCTACCTGCCCTTTATAAACGATTTGTGGGGAAAAAACTTCTTTACAGCCCTCAAACACAGTAGGAACCTCTGGAGAAGTAGCTGGATGTCTCTGAGGAAAAGAAACTGCGCAACTGAGGCGCGAAAATAGGCACCTCCCACCTCACTCGATGTTATGGGGCCTAAAAGAAACACAACAGAGTGTTTCCTAAACTAGCCATGTGGGTTAATAACCCTTAACCAAGCCACAATGACCCCTTAAAGTCCCTCAAAAAACATTATGTTTGCATTTATTTAATAAAAAAACAAAACGTTTTTTCCTATCAGTGTCACCAGTAACTAATGAGCCCTTAATGCAAGCTAGGATTCCTACTAAGTGTCTGAATACAGCTTACCCTTCCCTCATGGGGATATTGCCAGTCTTTTCTAGAATAATCACAGTCTGTCTAGAAAAAAAATAGACTGAACATACCTCAATGCAGTTTAGCCTGCAAACTGTTCCCCCAACTGAAGTTTTCCTGTACTCTTCAGGCCTTGTGAGAACAGCAGTGGATCTTAGTTACAAAGTGCCAAGATCATCATCCTCCTTGCAGAAATCTTCATCCCTTTTCTGCCAGAGAGTAAATAGTACACACCGGTACCATTTAAAATAAACTTTTGCTTGAGAAAATAAAAACTAACATTTTTGTCACCACACTCACTCTGCCCTTCCTAGTACTTAGAGTAGGCAAAGAGAATGACTGGGGGGTGGAGCTAAGGGAGGAGCTATATAGACAGCTCTGCTGTGGGTGCTCTCTTTGCCACTTCCTGTAGGGAAGGAGAATATCCCACAAGTATGGATGAATCCGTGGACTCGATACATCTTACAAGAGAAATAGGGTTAATAATCAGTATACCCCTACAAGATACAGAAGGAAAACTTACAAATATATAGGTGTATCTATACTGATAATATCAGGAGTCTAGCAGTACTTAAAGGGCCATAATACCCAAATGTTTAAACACTTGAAAGTGATGCAGCATAGCTGCAAAAAGCTGACTAGAAAATATCACCTGAACATCTCTATGTAAAAAAGACATATATTTTACCTCAAAAGTTCCTCAGTAGCCACATCCCATTGTAAAGGATTTCTAAGCAGCATATTAGTATGTCTGTCCCGGGACAGCTGAAAGGATAAGCCTCGTGCACTCTCATGTTATTTCCCTATTCAGTGTAACAATGAAATCTCATGAGAGTTAAGCCAAATCTCGTGAGATCACAGTAAAGAGTTCATGACCTCAGCAGTGCTGATGATGATTGGCTGCTGTTCATTTCTTCATTTTTTTTACCTGCAGCTGGGAGCAGCCGAGTATAACTTTTTACACAGAACTTACTATGCTGAGCTGAGGAGATTGTGAGGTAAAACATCTTCCTTTTTTACATAGAGATGCTCAGGTGATATTTTCCCGTCAGCTTTTTACAGTTATACTGCATCAGTTTCAAGTGATTTAGCATATGAGTATTATGTCCCTTTAAATAATAAGAGTGAATTAGGAGATGTTTAGCTTATTTTATTTCCTTTCTTAGAGTAAAATGAATATGTACTTACTATTAAATATCACTCATACGTCCCCTCTAACAGCTCAAGACTAGCAGCGGCAAAATTATGTTTGTAAAAGAGGAAGGAATGAATCATCAGATTGGCCTATAGCATATAAGTGCAGCGTGAGAGACTCCACATCAGCGGTTGCAGGTCCGATTCTGCTCTTGGATCGAGCGTGACTCTGCCAGTCCCTCCAACACTAGCTGCAATTTTAATCAGCGGCAAACAGCAATAGCCTAGAAGTTCATTTTAAAGACTCACCCAGAAGCGGCCTCTGTTGTATGGTAGTTCCAGTGTGCGAGGCTCCACTCCAGCGTTGCCGAGGAATCCCTCTGTTCCTTCTTCGAGCGTGTCTCTGTTCACGCCTCCAGCACACACTACACCTGCAAAGAGCTTCCGGCCGTGGGTGAGTATTATCCAACGCTGACAGCGGCACCATCAATTGGCCAATCCGGATCCTCCCTTTGCCGTACCAATCAGTAAACACAATGCTGACTGGAACTTACGCCGAGGTATGCTGGTAATAGAAATGATGAGTAGCAGCAACAAAGATGACCAGCAAGCCTCAAGGCGTAAAGTAAAGTTCTTTATTGGAAACACACAATAAAAAGCATAAAAGCTTAATCCCTTATTGACAAGTGAAAGAAAGGTCCTACGCGTTTCGGCAGCCCCCTGCCTTATTCATGGACTAACGATAAAGGTGTCAAATGCTCTTTATATACACCTGAGTCCTCAGGTGTGAAAATTACTTGTCAAAAATTTAAAGGGATAGCACCTGTTCAGTATATACAAGTTACAAACATATTGTAAGACACAAAAAAACAAAAAACAAAGTGAGATGGCAATCGAATAGAATATGAGAGATGCATGTCTATGTTAAAATAATTGTGAGATAGTAGACTAATAAATCAAGATATATGCTAAATGCTCTCTTGTCCTGAATTAAATTAAATTGAACTTAATAAGTTATATTAAGGGATTTATTTACCATGAAACCTTCCTAATACAATTATTTATATGGCTACCTCTTACTAGTCTCAAATGAAAATAAATATTGATGAAGATAATCTAAATACTAATCTCTCACTTCCCTAATAGTAAATTTAAATTGGTATAATAAAAATACTATATTTAGTTAATAGTAAAAGAAATACTGCTTTAAATATTTAAACATTGGAATTAAATAAGTTATGTTGTATGAAATGAGCAAATGCTTCCACATAGTATAACCTGAAATCAAGTCTAATTCAGCAGAATGCAGGGCTCATTAAGGGTAGGATACAATAAGTACCCATATTGAAACCCCTTAGTATCAACCAACTAACCACCCAATATATATCAATAGAAATAAATAGTAAATATAAAAAATAAATGATACCAATAACTAGTGAGAAAAAACACAGGAGACATTGCAGTAATCCAAAAGGTATAAAAATCAGCACTTCAAAAGGTAGGGGAAGGGAAATACCCTATCATATATGTAGGATCTTTATCAATTCAGCACACATATAATAAATTGCACTAGCTCTTAAATAAGATAA
The DNA here is from genome assembly GCF_027579735.1 of Bombina bombina. Lineage (NCBI taxonomy): Eukaryota > Metazoa > Chordata > Amphibia > Anura > Bombinatoridae > Bombina > Bombina bombina. The sequence continues at coordinate 400,541 of NW_026512257.1, forward strand.
CACACTATTATAACATATCGAGACAAAAAGTATTTTTTATATTTACTATTTATTTCTATTGATATATATTAGGTGGTTAGTTGGTTGATACTAAGGGGTTTCAATATGGGTACTTATTGTATCCTACCCTTAATGAGCCCTGCATTCTGCTGAATTAGACTTGATTTCAGGTTATACTATGTGGAAGCATTTGCTCATTTCATACAACATAACTTATTTAATTCCAATGTTTAAATATTTAAAGCAGTATTTCTTTCACTATTAACTAAATATAGTATTTTTATTATACCAATTTAAATTTACTATTAGGGAAGTGAGAGATTAGTATTTAGATTATCTTCATCAATATTTATTTTCATTTGAGACTAGTAAGAGGTAGCCATATAAATAATTGTATTAGGAAGGTTTCATGGTAAATAAATCCCTTAATATAACTTATTAAGTTCAATTTAATTTAATTCAGGACAAGAGAGCATTTAGCATATATCTTGATTTATTAGTCTACTATCTCACAATTATTTTAACATAGACATGCATCTCTCATATTCTATTCGATTGCCATCTCACTTTGCTTTTTGTGTCTTACAATATGTTTGTAACTTGTATATACTGAACAGGTGCTATCCCTTTAAATTTTTGACAAGTAATTTTCACACCTGAGGACTCAGGTGTATATAAAGAGCATTTGACACCTTTATCGTTAGTCCATGAATAAGGCAGGGGGCTGCCGAAACGCGTAGGACCTTTCTTTCACTTGTCAATAAGGGATTAAGCTTTTATGCTTTTTATTGTGTGTTTCCAATAAAGAACTTTACGCCTTAAGGCTTGCTGGTCATCTTTGTTGCTGTTACTATTAAATATGTTAGAAAATACAATGAAACTAACATTAGCTAGATCGTTATTTTGTATTAGCAAAAATTAGAGACTGATATTATGTGACATTTTTTGTATCTATGTTTTTGTATTTGACTGGCATTGGTGTTTTGACACCGTGCAATCCTATTGGTGAATGTTTGATCCAATGGGAGGATAGTTGCCCTGTAAAAAGGGTGCTATGATTTAAATTTTTATCAGCTTAGACTATTGCCACAAGCCAAAACTTGTCAGCTGCTATCCATCCTCCCATTGGGTCTTCCCAAACAACTTTCTGACTGTTTTTTGATTTGTTTATATGGTTCTTTCTGCCAAGAACCGCATTTGAGCTTTTTAATATTGTGACGCAATAAAGTCTACTTCGACATCATCATCCGGTGCTCCCTTTATTTTTCTCCTTTTATCCAAGCATAATTTATGTTTTCCTTCTTAATACAAGGAGAATCCACAGCTTCATTCCTTACTGTTGGGAAACTTATACCCAAGCTTTAGAGGACATTGAACCTCTCTCCCGAAAGCTGCTTCAGCAGAAGCAAAAACATAAAACTTGTAAAATTTAGAAAAAGTGTGTAAGGACCAGGTAGCTGACTTACAAATCTGATCCATAGAGGCCTCGTTCTTAAAGGCCCAAGAGGAAGCCACTACTCTAGTAGAATGAGCCGTAATTCTCTGAGGAGATCTATGTCACACGGTCTCATAAGCTAAGCGGCATACATGGTTATTATGTTATCCATTTATGTGTCGTAAATCTCCAGTTAATGTTATTATTAACATTTCACCTTTCACACAAAAGTAAGCACGCTATTGGTTAATGTCGGTAGAGTAGGCTTAAAAAGATGTGAGTTTTCAGCATTCAGCTTGTCAAAATTTCAGCCACATTGAAAAAGGCCCATGGAAGCGGCCGAAACACGTTTGTGTATACATATGTATATATTTTTTCTGCTTTCCAGACTGTAAGGCTACTCCTGGCACCTGAAGCCAACGATTCCAGCTATCGGCCAGGAATACAGGGGGGTAGTCTACAGTGTCTCTGGTTACGTTTTTTTTAAGGGTGGTGTGGTAGTTACTAGGTTTTCACCTTTTCACCTTATTTTTATAATAAAGTTTTGTTTTTAAACTTATAGTTATCCTCATGTCATATAGCGGATTTAATTCACTTCATTTACACATTTGTTAGGAAAGAGTGCTATTTAATCCCCTTCATGTAATTCCTCCCCCTGTATTTAGCATAGTTACATTTAAAGGGGCAGCACCGAGGCGCATATACCTACGTTTTCAAACAGAAACCTGATCATAGTGTCAAGATTTTTCTCTTTTTGTCATGCTTCCCAGAATATGCAACAAAAAAGGAAGAAATTTGTCTAAAATCCTTAGTAGCCTGAAGATAAAACTTCAAGGCAGGAACCACGTCCAAATTATGAAGTAAAAGTTCCTTCGAAGGAGGAGGATTAGGACACAAAGAAGGGACCACAATCTCTTGATTGATGTTGCGGTCTGACACGACTTTAGGGAGAAACCCTAACTTAGTACATAGGACAGCCTTATCCGAATGGAACAAAGATAAGGAGGCTCACATTACAAGGCAGCAATTTCAGATACTCTGCACGACGAAGCAATAGACAGTAGAAAAAGAACCTTCCAGGACAAGAACGTAATGTCAATTTTAAACGACAGGCTAGTACACAGATGGCAATTATAGCCACGTGGGTACCTGTAAGAGGCGCCAAGTACAAAGGTATGAAATAGAAATATAGATAAGAGGTGTATAGTATATGAACAGAGAATAATCAAGTATGGAGCAATCAACAGGTAAGTTTACGGGTGTGCACTATACTCCACTTATCATAAGCTCAGAGCCACAAATGTAGAACACCAGTAATATGAACCAACATATGGTGTACAAATGCAAATGGCATACAGTGTATAAAACAACAACACCAATACATTAGCTAGTGGACATATATACATATACGGATCTGTTCATAGGAAAAAGGAAATTTATGCTTACCTGATAAATTTATTTCTTTTACGATATGACGAGTCCACGGATTTCATCCTTACTTATGGGATTACGCCTCCTGATCAGCAGGAGGAGGCAAAGAGCACCACAGCAGAGCTGTATATATAGCTCCTCCCTTCCCTCCCATTCCAGTCATTCGACCGAAGTTAGGAAGAGAAAGGAAAGGCCAAGGTGCAGAGGTGACTGAAGTTTAATAAAAATAAAAACCTGTCTGAAAAATTGACGCGTCAGATCGTAAAATAAATAAATTTATCAGGTCAGCATAAATTTCCTTTTCTTTTACAGGATATGACGAGTCCACGGATTTCATCGTTACCTATGGGATACAATACCAAAGCTATAGGACACGGATGAAAGGGAGGGACAAGACAGGAACCTAAACGGAAGGCACCACTGCTTGAAGAACCTTTCTCCCAAAAACAGCCTCTGACGAGGCAAAAGTATCAAATTTGTAAAATTTGGAAAAAGTGTGAAGAGACGACCAAGTTGCAGCTTTGCAAATCTGTTCAACAGAAGCATCATTAATGCCCATGAGGAAGCCACAGCCCTAGTGGAATGAGCCGTAATTCTTTCAGGAGGCTGCTGTCCAGCAGTCTCATAAGCAAGACGGATGATATTCTTCAGCCAAAAAGAAAGAGAGGTAGCCGTAGCTTTCTGGCCCCTACGTTTTCCAGAAAAAACAAATAATGAAGATGATTGACGAAAATCCTTAGTCGCCTGCAAGTAAAACTTCAGGGCACGAACCACGTCCAAGTTATGTAACAGACGCACCTTCTTAGAAGAAGGATTAGGACACAAGGAAGGAAGAACAATTTCCTGATTAATATTCTTATTAGAAACTACCTTAGGAAGGAAACCAGGTTTGGTACGTAAGACCACCTTATCAGAATGGAAAATAACATAAGGAGAATCACATTGTAAAGCTGAAAGCTCAGAAACTCTACGAGCAGAAGAAATAGCAACCAGAAACAAAACTTTCCAAGATAATTACTTAATATCTATGGAATGCATAGGTTCAAACGGAACCCCTTGAAGAACATTAAGAACTAAATTCAAACTCCAAGGAGGAGCAATTGGTCTAAACACAGGCCTGATTCTAGTCAGAGCCTGACAAAAAGATTGAACATCTGGAACATCTGCCAGACGCTTGTGTAGCAAAATAGACGAAGCATAAATCTGTCCCTTTAAGGAACTTGCTGACAACCCTTTCTCCAATCCTTCTTGGAGAAAAGATAAAATCCTGGGAATCCTAACCCTACTCCATGAGTAGACCTTGGATTCGCACCAATAAAGATATATGCGCCATATCCTATGGAAATCTCGCTAGTAACAGGCTTACGTGCCTGAATTAAGGTATCAATGATCGAATCAAAGAACCCTCGCGTAGATTAAATCAAGCGTACAATCTCCAAGCAGTTAACTGCAGAGAAATGAGATTTGGATGATGAAAGAGACCCCGAATGAGAAGGTCTTCCCTCAATGGAAGTGTCCACGGTGGTTGAGATGTCATGTCCACCAGATCGGCATACCAAGTCCTGCGAGGCCACGCTGGAACGATGAGGATCACTGAAGCCCTCTCCCGATTGACTCGAGCAATCACCCGGGGAAGGAGAGTAAATGGAGGGAACATATAAGCTAGGTTGAACGACCAAGGCACTGCCAAGGCATCTATCTGTTCGGCCTGTGGATCTCAGGACTTGGACCCGTTTCTCGGAAGCTTTGCATTCTGACGAGATGCCATAAGATCTAACTCCGGCCAGACCCATCTGAGAATCAGGTTGGCAAATACCTACGGATGACAATCCCATTCCCTCGGATGAAAAGGCTATCCGCTCAGAAAATTTGTTTCCCAATTTTCCACACCTGGGATGTGGATCGCCGACAGATAACAAGAGAGTGAGTCTCCGCCCACTGAATAATCTCGGCTACTTCTGTCATCGCTAAGGAACTCCTTGGTCCTCCCTGATGAATGATGTAAGGTAATGATGAATGATGTAAGGTAATGTAATGTAATAGTCGTAACGTTGTCCGACTGGAATCTGATTAATTTGGCCGAAGCCAACTGAGGCTGAGCCTGAAGCGCATTGAATATTGCTCTCCAGAATATGGATGGAAAGTAGAGACTCCGATCGGGTCCACACATCCTGAGCCTTCAGGGAGATCCAGACTGCTCCCCATCCTATCAGGCTGGCGTCCATTGTCACCATCACCCATGAGGGTCTGCGGAAGCACGTCCCTTGGGAAAGATGATCCGGCGACAACCACCATAGAAGAGAGTCCCGTGTCTCCCGATCCAGATCAAATTGAGGAGACAAAATTGCATAATCTCCATTCCATTTACTGACATGCTCAGCTGTAGAGGTCTGAGATGAAGACAAGCAAATGGAATGATGTCCATTGCCGCTACCATCAATCCAATGGCCTCCATGCATTGAATCACTGATGGCCGAGGATTGGACTGAAGGTATCGGCAGGTCTTGAGAATCTTTAACTTTCTGACGTCCGTTAAAAGGATCCTCATGGACAGAGTCGATTAGAGTTCCCAAGAAAGAACCCTTGTCTGTAGAACTAGCGAACTCATTTCCAGAATTACCGTCCACCCATGAGTCCTCAGAAGGACAGAACAATGTCAGTATGAGACTTTGCCAGTTGATAAGACGACGCCTGGATCAGAATATCTTCCAGATAAGGCACCACTGCAATGCCCCGCGGTCTTAGAACCGCCAGCAGAGACCCCAGAACCTTTGTGAAAATTCTGGGTGCCGTGGCCAGAAACTGAAATGTTTGTTCAGAAAGACAAACCTCAGGAACCCGTGATGACCTCTGTGGATAGAAGCATCCTTTAGATCCACGGTAGTCATAAATTGACCCTCCAGGATCATTGGAGGAATGGTACGAATAGTTGCCATCTCGAAGGATGGAACGCTGGGAAACTTGTTTAGACTCTCGTGGTCTAAAATAGGTCGGGACGTTCCCTCTTATTCTGGAACTACAAAGAGATTTGAATAAAACCCTAGTCCCTATTCCTGTATTGGAACAGGAAATATGACTCCCATAGAAGGGAGATCTCATACCTAGCTTAAGAACGCCTCTCTCCTTATCTGGTCCTACAGACAATTGAAAAAGATAAAAACCTTCCACTGCGGGAAGATTATCCGATTCCAGCTGGTATCTCTGAGACACAATTTTTAACGCCCAGGGATCCTGATCTCTTATCCAAGCCTGGAGGAAAAGAACAGTTTGCCCCCCACTGGAACGGTCCCCAGACCGGGGGCCAACCGTTCATGCTGACTTGGGATCAGCAGCAGGATTCTAAACTGTTTACCCTTGTTCTAAAACTGGTTTAGTCTCCAGGTTGATTTGGATTGCGAACAGGTACCTTCCTGTGCAGAAGAAGAGGAAGGGGGGAAATCTCTGAAAATTCTGAAAGGCACGAAAATTCCTCTGTCACCCCCCTCTGCTTTGATTTCTTATCCTGAAGGAGGAAATAATCCCTTACCTCCCGCGAAGTCAGAATAATTTCCCTCAAGTCAGGCCCGAACAGGGTCTTCCCCTTGTAAGGAATAGCCAAAAGCTTAGAATTAGATGGCACAGCCGTAGACTAATATTTTAACCATAAGGCTCTGTGTGCTCAGATGGAAATCCTGAACACGTAGCCACCAAATCCCCTCTGCTTTGTTTAAAGCGCAGCTAATCACCCGTAAGGGTCTCAAGGCACTGCTCATTTTGCCGGGGATCGAACCTGCAACCCTCGGGTTGCTACAGAGCTCAGCCACAGTGTATTAGCATGCTGAGCTATCTGTCCGGCTCCCAAAGAAGTCTCATTCTCAAGAGAATCATCAAGGAAATCAAACCAAAAAGCAGTCGTAGTCGTAACCGTGACCACGCAGGCCGCCGGTTGGAAAAAAAATCCCTGATGAACATAACGCTGCTTAAGGAAACCCTCCAATTTTTAAATCCTAGGGTCCTTGAAGGTACAACTATCCCTGTTAGGTATAGCCTAAAAGCATCCGCTATAGGAATCTGATGCATTCAGGGTAGAATGGCTACAACCTTCTGAAAACGGGAGAAGAAGAGAATGGAACACCTGGTGAAGGTGAAAATCAGCAGCTGCTAGGCTAACTCCCCACCCTCTGACTGCTAGGTGGCTTAGCTATCCACCACTAGAGCTTGTCCGCCATAAAAAGGAGAAGATCAGAAAAAGAAAATAATGTTTTAAAGCAACATTAAATTCACTTTATTTCTGTGTCAGAAAATATCCAAGAAGCATGTTGACCTTGCTGGGAATAGACATTGCACTTAACCTAAAGCAATTATGTCTTGTGCACACAATTCATAAGAAATGGCAAGGAAACACAGAGCACCGCCTGCGGATCAGAAAACCTTATTTCATGGGTGCACTTGCTTCATTTTAAACACAAGCTGCAGCACACTGATTTCTAGGTGACTTTAGACAGCATTAAAAAAGGGAACACAATCAACAACTGAACTGTTTCTTTCAGTACCAAAAGAAGGTATTGTTATGCCCCATGAGCCCTATCAAATAAAAAGCGCTACTGTCACTTTAAATGTGGAAAGGTACCGTACATTTGTAGCATTGACAGTAAATGGGGCCACTGTTGGCGTAAGGTCTAATCTTGATGGGACAGAGTCTATCAACATAAGTCACTTTATTACGTCGTTGATATATCACTGCATGAATGCAAAAAATTTTGACCGGCAACGTATACGCAGTGAGCACACTGAGAAACCTGGTATCCTGCTCATTGCCAATCTCCGCCCATCGTGGGCGTAACCGGTTAGCACTCCCAATCGGCAACCTTAGATGGTAAAATGGAGCTGTTCCGTAGCCCCGCCCCTCGTGGGCGTAGCAATTAATAACTCCCGGGCGGCTAAGCAAAGAGAAAAAGCCGTCGGACCCCAGACAGTGTACTTAAGTTAAAAACACTAAATGGCACAAGCAGTCTATTATCTAAGCCTTTATCGGGAGTCGATAGACACTACATAAGTACAATCACAAACCCTTACAAGGCCACATATAAACTCCCGGTCGCCATGCTTTAGGACAGGCACCGGGAGCAAATAGAACAAGCAGAGTACACTGCATCCTGGATACCCCTGCGATACACAAGGTGCATACAATCTCCCGGTCACCATGCTGTAGGACAGGCACCGGGAGTAAGTATAAAGACCCAGACACATTGTGACTCTCTACAGTGCAGCATAGATCCCCTGTGACAAACAAGTCTCTAATCAATTTCCCGGTCGTCATATTTAGTACAGGCACTGGGAACAAGTATAAAAAACCTGAACACTGCAGTCCCACGCATACCCCTGTGATACACAATTTAAGAAGCGTAAAAATAATAAGAGTCCATAGTAAGAGACCATCTTACACTTTTAGAAGAAAGGTAGTGCTCATCGTCTTCTGAGAAAAGACACCGTCCTCAGAAATAATAAAAGTTAGCACTTACCTTGAGTGCTGAGCGACAGCATGGTAGTCCAGCAGGTTTTATGAGGTCTTCTCCCTCCCATAGCCCTGTGGACAAAGATCAGCCTAAAATAAAAGAGCTTAGGCAATCTGTATTAGGGCAGCAACATGTATAGGAGGAACAGTGGGAATAATGTCCCACCAGTTCCTATTGCCTTAAAGCCACCAGATGCTTTTCTTTTTTTTTTTAACTGAAGAGATTGATCTGGTCTAGGCTACACCCCAGCACAAAGCATAAACTCTTGATTGAAGAAACTTAACTAACACCTCACTTTGCCAGCTCCTATCTACTAACACAGGCAAAGAGAATGACTGGGTTGGGAGGGAAGGGAGGAGCTATTTATACAGCTCTGCTGTGGAGATCTTTGCCTCCTCCTGCTGACCAGCAGGCGATATCCCACAAGTAAGGATGAAATCCGTGGACTCATCATATCTTGTAAAAACATAATTTATGCTTACCTGATAAATTCCTTTCTTCTGTAGTGTGATCAGTCCACGGGTCATCATTACTTCTGGGATATTACTCCTCCCCAACAGGAAGTGCAAGAGGATTCACCCAGCAGAGCTGCATATAGCTCCTCCCCTCTACGTCACTCCCAGTCATTCGACCAAGGACCAACGAGAAAGGAAAAGCCAAGGGTGAAGTGGTGACTGGAGTATAAATTAAAAAATATTTACCTGCCTTAAAAACAGGGCGGGCCGTGGACTGATCACACTACAGAAGAAAGGAATTTATCAGTTAAGCATAAATTATGTTTTCTTCTGTTAAGTGTGATCAGTCCACGGGTCATCATTACTTCTGGGATACCAATACCAAAGCAAAAGTACACGGATGACGGGAGGGATAGGCAGGCTCTTTATACAGAAGGAACCACTGCCTGAAGAACCTTTCTCCCAAAAATAGCCTCCGATGAAGCAAAAGTGTCAAATTTGTAAAATTTGGAAAAAGTATGAAGCGAAGACCAAGTTGCAGCCTTGCAAATCTGTTCAACAGAGGCCTCATTCTTGAAGCCCCAAGTGGAAGCCACAGCTCTAGTAGAATGAGCTGTAATTCTTTCAGGAGGCTGCTGTCCAGCAGTCTCATAAGCTAAACGAATTATGCTACGAAGCCAAAAAGAAAGAGAGGTAGCGGAAGCTTTTTGACCTCTCCTCTGCCCAGAGTAAATGACAAACAGAGAAGACGTTTGTCGAAATTCCTTAGTTGCCTGTAAGTAAAATTTTAGAGCACGGACTACATCCAGGTTGTGCAGTAGACGTTCCTTCTTTGAAGAAGGATTTGGGCATAAAGAAGGAACAACAATCTCTTGATTGATATTCCTGTTAGTAACTACCTTAGGTAAGAACCCAGGTTTAGTACGCAGGACTACCTTATCCGAATGAAAAATCAAATAAGGAGAATCACAATGTAAGGCTGATAATTCAGAGACTCTTCGAGCCGAGGAAATAGCCATTAAAAATAGAACTTTCCAAGATAACAACTTTATATCAATGGAATGAAGGGGTTCAAACGGAACGCCCTGTAAAACATTAAGAACAAGGTTTAAACTCCATGGTGGAGCAACAGTTTTAAACACAGGCTTAATCCTGGCCAAAGCCTGACAAAAAGCCTGGACGTCAGGAACTTCTGACAGACGTTTGTGTAACAGAATGGACAGAGCTGAGATCTGTCCCTTTAATGAACTAGCAGATAAACCCTTTTCTAAACCTTCTTGTAGAAAAGACAATATCCTAGGAATCCTAACCTTACTCCAAGAGTAACCTTTGGATTCACACCAATATAGGTATTTACGCCATATCTTATGGTAAATCTTTCTGGTAACAGGTTTCCTAGCCTGTATTAAGGTATCAATAACTGACTCAGAAAACCCACGTCTTGATAAAATCAAGCGTTCAATTTCCAAGCAGTCAGCTTCAGAGAAGTTAGATTTTGATGTTTGAAGGGACCCTGTATCAGAAGGTCCTGTTTCAGAGGTAGAGACCAAGGTGGACAGGATGACATGTCCACCAGGTCTGCATACCAAGTCCTGCGTGGCCACGCAGGTGCTATTAGAATCACTGATGCTCTCTCTTGTTTGATTCTGGCAATCAATCGAGGAAGCAACGGGAAGGGTGGAAACACGTAAACCATCCTGAAGTCCCAAGGTGCTGTCAGAGCATCTATCAGGACTGCTCCTGGATCCCTGGATCTGGACCCGTAACGAGGAAGCTTGGCGTTCTGTCGAGACGCCATGAGATCTATCTCTGGTTTGCCCCAACGTCGAAGTATTTGGGCAAAGACCTCCGGATGAAGTTCCCACTCCCCCGGATGAAAAGTCTGACGACTTAAGAAATCCGCCTCCCAGTTCTCCACTCCCGGGATGTGGATTGCTGACAGGTGGCAAGAGTGAGACTCTGCCCAGCGAATTATCTTTGATACTTCCATCATAGCTAGGGAGCTTCTTGTCCCTCCCTGATGGTTGATGTAAGCTACAGTCGTGATGTTGTCCGACTGAAACCTGATGAACCCCCGAGTTGTCAACTGGGGCCAAGCCAGGAGGGCATTGAGAACTGCTCTCAATTCCAGAATGTTTATTGGCAGGAGACTCTCCTCCTGACTCCATTGTCCCTGAGCCTTCAGAGAATTCCAGACGGCACCCAACCTAGAAGGCTGGCGTCTGTTGTTACAATTGTCCAGTCTGGTCTGCTGAATGGCATCCCCCTGGACAGATGTGGCCGAGAAAGCCACCATAGAAGAGAATTTCTGGTCTCTTGATCCAGATTCAGAGAAGGGGATAAGTCTGAGTAATCCCCATTCCACTGACTTAGCATGCACAGTTGCAGTGGTCTGAGGTGTAAGCGTGCAAAGGGTACTATGTCCATTGCCGCTACCATTAAGCCGATTACCTCCATGCATTGAGCCACTGACGGGTGTTGAATGGAATGAAGGGTGCGGCAAGCACTTTGAAGTCTTGTTAGCCTGTCCTCTGTCAGGTAAATCTTCATTTCTACAGAATCTATAAGAGTCCCCAGGAAGGGAACTCTTGTGAGTGGAACGAGTGAACTTTTCTTTTCGTTCACCTTCCATCCATGTGACCTTAGAAATGCCAGCACTAACTCTGTATGAGACTTGGCAGTTTGAAAGCTTGAAGCTTGTATCAGAATGTCGTCTAGGTATGGAGCTACCGAGATTCCCCGCGGTCTTAGTACCGCCAGAAGAGCACCCAGAACCTTTGTGAAGATTCTTGGAGCTGTAGCCAATCCGAATGGAAGGGCCACAAACTGGTAATGCCTGTCTAGGAAGGCAAACCTTAGGTACCGATAATGATCTTTGTGAATCGGTATGTGAAGGTAAGCATCTTTTAAATCTACAGTGGTCATGTACTGACCCTCTTGGATCATAGGTAAAATTGTCCGAATAGTCTCCATCTTGAACGATGGAACTCTTAGGGATTTGTTTAGGATCTTTAAGTCCAGGATTGGTCTGAAAGTTCCCTCTTTTTTGGGAACCACAAACAGATTTGAGTAAAACCCCTGTCCCTGTTCCGATCGTGGAACTGGATGGATTACTCCCATTAACAAGAGCTCTTGTACGCAGCGTAGAAATGCCTCTTTCTTTGTCTGGATTGTTGACAATCTTGACAGATGAAATCTCTCTCTTGGAGGAGAGTATTTGAAGTCCAGAAGGTATCCCTGAGATATTATCTCTAGCGCCCAGGGATCCTGAACATCTCTTGCCCAAGCCTGGGCGAAGAGAGAAAGTCTGCCCCCCACTAGATCCGATCCCGGATCGGGGGCCCTCAATTCATGCTGTTTTAGGGGCAGCAGCAGGTTTCCTAGTCTGCTTGCCCTTGTTCCAGGACTGGTTAGGTTTCCAGCCTTGTCTGAAGCGAGCAACAGCTCCTTCCTGTTTTGGTGCAGAGGAAGTTGATGCTGCTCCTGCTTTGAAATTACGAAAGGAACGAAAATTAGACTGTCTAGTCTTGACTTTGGCTTTGTCCTGAGGCAGGGCATGGCCTTTACCTCCTGTAATGTCAGCGATAATCTCTTTCAACCCGGGCCCGAATAAGGTCTGCCCTTTGAAAGGTATATTAAGCAATTTAGACTTAGAAGTAACATCAGCTGACCAGGATTTTAGCCACAGCGCCCTGCGTGCCTGAATGGCGAATCCTGAATTCTTCGCCGTAAGTTTAGTAAGATGTACTACGGCCTCCGAAATGAATGAATTAGCTAGTTTAAGGACTCTAAGCCTGTCCGTAATGTCGTCCAGAGTAGCTGAACCAATGTTCTCTTCCAGAGACTCAATCCAGAATGCCGCTGCAGCCGTGATCGGCGCAATGCATGCAAGGGGTTGCAATATAAAACCTTGTTGAACAAACATTTTCTTAAGGTAACCCTCTAACTTTTTATCCATTGGATCTGAAAAAGCACAGCTATCCTCCACCGGGATAGTGGTACGCTTAGCTAAGGTAGAAACTGCTCCCTCCACCTTAGGGACCGTTTGCCATAAGTCCCTTGTGGTGGCGTCTATTGGAAACATTTTTCTAAATATCGGAGGGGGTGAGAACGGCACACCGGGTCTATCCCACTCCTTAGTAACAATTTCAGTAAGTCTCTTAGGTATAGGAAAAACCTCAGTACTCGTCGGTACCGCAAAATATTTATCCAACCTACACATTTTCTCTGGTATTGCAACTGTGTTACAATCATTCAGAGCCGCTAACACCTCCCCTAGTAATACACGGAGGTTTTCCAGTTTAAATTTAAAATTTGAAATATCTGAATCCAGTCTGTTTGGATCAGAACCGTCACCCACAGAATGAAGTTCTCCGTCCTCATGTTCTGCCACCTGTGACGCAGTGTCTGACATGGCCCTAATATTATCAGCGCACTCTGTTCTCACCCCAGAGTGATCACGCTTACCTCTTAGTTCTGGTAATTTAGCCAAAACCTCAGTCATAACAGTAGCCATATCCTGTAATGTGATTTGTAATGGCCGCCCAGATGTACTCGGCGCTACAATATCACGCACCTCCCTCTGAGCGGGAGATGTAGGTACTGACACGTGAGGCGAGTTAGTCGGCATAACTCTCCCCTCGTTGTTTGGTGAAATTTGTTCAATTTGTACAGATTGACTTTTATTTAAAGTAGCATCAATACAGTTAGTACATAAATTTCTATTGGGCTCCACTTTGGCATTGCAACAAATGACACAGGTATCATCCTCTGAATCAGACATGTTTAACACACTAGCAAATAAACTTGCAACTTGGAAATACAATTCAATTAGAATAATATTAAAACGTACTGTGCCTTTAAGAAGCACAGAAGATCTATGACAGTTGAAAATTAATAAATTGAAACAGTTATAGCCTCAATCCTTGTAAACAACACAACTTTAGCAAAGGTTTAATCCCATTAGCAAAGATAACAAATTCTGAAAGCAGGAAACAAATTACAGAATAAACGTTTTTTATCTCAGTCAAACTATAATTCTCACAGCTCTGCTGAGAGAAATTACCTCCCTCAAAATAAGTTTTGAAGACCCCTGAGCTCTGTAGAGATGAACCGGATCATGCAGGGAATACAATGAGTTGCTGACTGAAATATTTGATGCGTAGTAAAAGCGCCAAAAAACGGCCCCTCCCCCTCACACACAGCAGTGAGGGAGAACAGAAACTGTCAGAAAACAGATTAAGCAACTGCCAAGTGGAAAAATAGTGCCCAAACATTTATTCACTCAGTACCTCAGCAAATGAAAACGATTTTACATTCCAGCAAAAACGTTAAACATAATCTCTAGTTATTAAACAGCTTTATGTATTTCTTACAGTGTAATTCTAGTGAAGTACCATTCCCCAGAATACTGAAGTGTAAAGTATACATACATGACATATCGGTATGGCAGGATTTTCTCATCAATTCCATTGTCAGAAAATAAAAACTGCTACATACCTCTATGCAGATTCATCTGCCCGCTGTCCCCTGATCTGAAGTTTACCTCTCCTCAGATGGCCGAGAAACAGCAATATGATCTTAACTACTCCGGCTAAAATCATAACAAAAACTCTGGTAGATTCTTCTTCAAACTCTGCCAGAGAGATAATAACACACTCCGGTGCTATTTTAAAATAACAAACTTTTGATTGAAGATATAAAACTAAGTATAATCACCATAGTCCTCTCACACATCCTATCTAGTCGTTGGGTGCAAGAGAATGACTGGGAGTGACGTAGAGGGGAGGAGCTATATGCAGCTCTGCTGGGTGAATCCTCTTGCACTTCCTGTTGGGGAGGAGTAATATCCCAGAAGTAATGATGACCCGTGGACTGATCACACTTAACAGAAGAAAGAAACTATATTTGCAAGGTGTTATCTTAAGGGGACATGAAACCTAAACATTTTCTTTCACAATTCAGATAAAGAATACAATTTTAAACAACTTTCCAATTTACTTATATTATTTAATGTGCTTCCTTCTCTTGTTATCCTTTGCTGAAAGGTTTATCTAGGGAAGTTCAGGAGCAGCAGAGAACCTAGGTTCTAGCTGTTGATTGGTAGCTGCATATATATATCTCGATTGTGATTGGCTCACCTATGAGTTCAGTTAGAAACCATAAGTGCATTGCTGCTCCTTCAACAAATGATACCAAGACAATGAAACAAATTAGATAATAGAAGTAAATTTAAAGTTGTTTAAAATTGTATTCTCTATCTGAATCATGAAAGAAAAAAAATTGGGTTTCATGTCCCTTTAACTCCAGTATACTAGTTTGGTTCAGTACTGGTATTTAACACATATTCATTATAAAACACTTTGTTTACATAGTCTTAATTTTGTGTTACTCCTATATTATCCCTATAGCCTTCCTATATATTATTCCTAAGGACCCAAGAGTGGTCTGATTTATGTTTATTGGGGACAAAAATGAGGATTATCGATTAGTATGTAAAGTTATGCTGGTTAGGCAATGTTTGTAATCTTTTTGCAAGCTTGTATCTTTAATGCTGGTTTGATTTTTGTTCTGTGTAAATCCTCTATATATTACAAAAAAAAAAAACCCCAAAAAAACGATCAATGCAATACATTTTCTCAGAAATGTCATTATCTGTCAACTGACGGGAATATTTGTAAGTAAAACTGAAGATTCCCAGACTAATATATTTTCACAATCAACTATTTTCAAATAAAGATAAACATAACTCAGAATAACCTCACAAGAGGCGATTATACATTAACTCAATAAAAAAATTGAGGACTTAGACAATAGAGGCCGCCTCAACAACCTGTGCATCAGAGGGATTCCCTAATCAATTCTTCCAACAGCCGAGGGGAGGATATCTCCAGAATTTGTTCAGGACAGTCAAAGTCACCCCCTGCTCCCCAGAAGTTCAAAACAAAAAGGGATCAGAGAGCTCTACATTCAAGCCCACCAGCTAAGGCCCCTCCGAGGGATGTTATCCTAAAACTTTTAAACTTCGGGGACAAGGAAGAAATCCTGTGCAACGCACCTGCTAAACATCCACATCTTAGACCTTGAAGGCCGACTCTAATCTGAAAGCATTTTGACAGTTTTTCACCACTAGAGGTCGTTGGTTCATGTGTTTTATATAGATAACATTGAGCGCAGGCAAGTGAAGCTCCTAGGAGTCAGCACTGATTGGCTAAAAATGCAAGTCTGTCAAAAGAACTGAAATAAGGGGGCAGTTTGCAGAGCCATAGATACAAGGTAATCACAGAGGTAAAAAGTATATTATTATAACTGTGTTGGTTATGGAAAACTGGGTAATTAGTTATAAAGGGATTATCTACCTTTTTAAAACAACAAAAATTCTGGTGTTTACTGTCCCTTTAAGATTCTACAACTACTGCCATATCCCTAACACACACAAACTTTGATGCACCACAGAGACACTTCCCCCCTTGCTCGGTACACTAACCTTCCTCAAAAAAGTTAATTTATGCTTACCTGATAAATTAATTTATTTTACGATATGACGAGTCCACGGATTTCATCCTTACTTGTGGGATATTAACCTTCTGCTAACAGGAAGTGGCAAAGAGCACCACAGCAGAGCTGTATATATAGCCCCTCCCTTCCCCTCCACCCTCAGTCATTCGGCCGAAGGTATAGGAAGAGAAAAGGAAAGGCTAAAAGGTGCAGAGGTGACTGAAGTTTTACCAAAAATAAATAAATCTGTCTTAAAAAGAACAGGGTGGGCCGTGGACTCGTCATATCGTAAAATAAATTAATTTATCAGGTATGCATAAATTTACTTTTCTTTTACAAAGATATGACAAGTCCACGGATTTCATCCTTTGTTGTGGGATACTAATACCAAAGCAAAAAAGGACACTGATGAAAGGGAGGGACAAGACAGGAAACTAAACAGAAGGCACCACTGCTTGAAGAACCTTTCTCCCAAAAATAGCCTCAGAAGAAGCAAAAGTATCAAATTTGGAAAATTTGGAAAAAGTATGAAGGGACGACCAAGTCGCAGCCTTACAAATCTGTTCAACAGAAGCATCGTTTTTAAAGGCCCATGTGGAAGCCACAGCCCTAGTAGAATGAGCCGTAATTCTTTCAGGAGGCTGCTGTCCAGCAGTCTCATATGGCAAGCGGATGATACTTCTCAGCCAAAAAGAAAGAGAGGTAGCCGTAGCTTTCTGACCCCTACGCTTTCCAGAATAAACAATGAATAATGAAGATGATTGACGGAAATCCTTGGTTGCCTGTAAGTAAAACTTCAAGGCACGGACCACGTCCAGATTATGTAACAGACGCTCCTTCTTGGAAGAAGGATTAGGACACAATGAAGGAACAACAATTTCTTGATTAATGTTCTTATTTGAAACAACCTTAGGAAGAAATCCAGGTTTAGTACGTAAAACCACCTTATCAGAATGAAATATAAGATAAGGCGAATCACATTGTAACGCTGAAAGCTCAGAAACTCTTCGAGCAGAAGAAATAGCAACCAAAAACAGAACTTTCCAAGATAACAATTTAATATCTATGGAATGCATGGGTTAAAACGGAACCCCCTGAAGAACTCTAAGAACTAAATTCAAACTCCAGTTAGGAGTAATAGGTCTAAATACAGGCTTAATTCTAGTTAAAGCCTGACAAAAAGACTGAACATCCGGCACATTTGCCAAACGTTTGTGAAGCAAAATTGACAAAGCAGAAATTTGTCCCTTTAAAGAACTTGCTGATAACCCTTTCTCCAATCCTTCTTGGAGAAAAGACAGAATCCTAGGAATCTTAGTTTTACTCCATGAGTAACCCTTGGATTTACACCAATAAAGATATTTACGCCATATATTATGATAGATTTTTCTAGTGACAGGCATTCGGGCCTGTATCAATGACCGAATCAGAGAATCCTCGCTTCGATAAAATCAAGCGTTCAATCTCCACACAGTCAGCTGCAGAGAAATTAGATTTGGATGTTGGAAAGGACCTTGAATGAGAAGGTCCTGTCTTAAAGGAAGTTTCCATGGTGGAAGAGAGGACATGTCCACTAGATCCGCATACCAAGTCCTGCGTGGCCACGCAGGCGCTTTCAGGACTACTGAAGTTCTCTCCTGTTTGATTCGAGCAATCACGCGTGGAAGGAGAGGAAATGGTGGAAACACATAAGCTAGGCTGAACTTCCAAGGCACTGCCAAGGCATCTATGAGTTCGGCCTGTGGATCCCTTGACCTGGATCCGTATCTCGGGAGCTTGGCATTCTGTCGAGATGCCATTAGATCCAACTCTGGTCTGCCCCATCTGAGAATCAGTGAGGCAAATACCTCCGGATGGAGTTCCCACGCCCCGGATGAAAAGTCTGACGACTTAGAAAATCTGCTTCCCAATTTTCTACTCCTGGGATGTAGATTGCCGCCAGATAACAAGAGTGGGTCTCCACCCATCGGATTATCTTGGATACATCTATCATCACTAAGGAACTCTTTGTTCCCCCCTGATGATTGATATATGCCACAGTCGTGATGTTGTCCGACTGGAACCTGATAAATTTTGCCGAAGTCAACTGAGGCCACGCCAGAAGCGCATTGAATATTGCTCTCAGTTCCAGAATATTGATTGGAAGTAGAGACTCGACCGGAGTCCAAACACCCAGAGCCTTCAGGGAATTCCAGACTGCACCCCAGCCCAGAAGACTGGCGTCTGTCGTCACTATAACCCATTCTGGCCTGTGGAAACACATTCCCTGGGACAGATGATCCGGCGACAACCACCAAAGAAGAGAGTCTCTGGTCTCTCGATCCAGATTTATCTGAGGAGATAAATTTGCATAATCCCCATTCCACTGTCCGAGCATGCACAGCTGCAGTGGTCTGAGATGAAAGCGGGCAAATGGAATTATATCCATTGCCGCTACCATTAATCCAATGACTTCCATGCACTGAGCCACTGATGGCCGATGAATGGACTGAAGTGCTTGGCAAGTCCCCAAGAATGGAACCCTTGTCCGTGGAACTAATGAACTCTTTTCTATGTTCAATTTCCAACCGTGAGATCTCAGGAAAGACAATACTATGTCCGTGTGAGATTCTGTCAATTGATAATTCGACGCCTGAATCAAAATGTCATCCAGATAAGGCGTTACTGCTATGCTCGTGGTCTGAGAACCACTAAAAGAGACCCTAGAACTTTTGTGAAAATTCTGGGTGCCGTGGCAAGACTGAAAGGAAGAGCCACGAACTGATAGTGTTTGTCCAGGAAGGAAAACCTTAAGAACCGATGATGATCCTTGTGAATAGGGATATGAAGGTATGCATCCATCAAGTCCATGGTAGTCATATATTGACCCTCCTGAATCATTGGTAAGATTGTTCGTATAGTCTCCATTTTGAACGATGGGAAATTTGTTCAGACACTTGAGATCTAAAATGGGTCTGAAAGTTCCTTCTTTTTTGGGAATTACAAAAAGATTTGAGTAAAACCCCTGTCCCTGTTCCAGCTTTGGAACAGGACAAATTACTTCCATAGTATAGAGGTCTTTTACACAGCGTAAGAACGCCTCTCTCTTTATCTGGTCTACAGATAATCGTGAAAGATGAAATCTCCCCCTTGGGAGAAAATCCTTGAATTCTAGTTGATACACGTGGGTCACCATTTCCAGTGCCCAGGAATCATGAACATCTCTTGCCTAAGCCTGAGCAAAGAGAGAAAGTCTGCCCCCTACCAGATCCGGTCCCGGATCGAGGGCCACCCCTTCATGCTGTCATGGAAGCAGCAGCGGGCTTCTTGGATTGTTTACCTTTATTCCAAGTCTGGTTGGGTCTCCAGACTGACTTAGATTGAGAAAAATTCCCTTCCTGCTTTGTGGAGGAAGAAGAAGCAGAGGGTCCTCCTTTATAGTTTTGAAAGGAACAAAAATGATTCTGTTTACCCCTCATTTTAACAGACTTATCCTGAGGTAGGGTATGACCTTTACCTCCAGTAATGTCAGAAATGATCTCCTTCAATTCAGGCCCGAATAGGGTCTTACCTTTAAAAGGAATAGTCAAAAGCTTAGATTTTGATGACACATCAGCAGACCAAGATTTGAGCCATAACGCTCAACGCGCCAGAATGGCAAAACCTGCATTTTTTGCTGCTAATTTAGCAATTTGAAAAGCAGCATCAGTAATAAAAGAATTAGCTAGCTTAAGAGCCTTTATTCTATCCAGAATATCATCTAATGGAGTCTCAACCTTCAGAGACTCTTCTAGAGCTTCGAACCAAAAAGCTGCTGTAGTAGTTACTGGAACAATGCAAGCCGTAGTTTGTAAAAGAAAACCTTGATGAATAAATAATTTCTTTAAAAGACTCTCTAATTTTTTATCCATAGGGTCTTTGAAAGCACAACTATCCTCAATAGATATAGTTGTACACTTAGCCAAAGTAGATATAGCTCCCTCCACCTTAGGGACCGTTTGCCACAAGTCCCGAATGGTGTCTGATATGGGAAACATTTTCTTAAAAGTAGGAGGAGAGAACGGTATGCCTGGTCTATCCCATTCCTTTTTAACAATTTCCGAAATTCTTTTAGGAACCGGAAAAACATTAGTGTAAGTAGGTACCTCTAAATATTTGTCCATCTTACACAATTTCTCTGGTGGTATTATAATAGGTTCACAATCATCCAGAGTCGCTAAAACCTCCCTAAGTAACAGATGTAGGTGTTCAAGCTTAAAATTTAAATGACATAAACGTCCAAATCTGTCTGAGGTAATATATTTCCTGGGTCTGAAAGTTCACCCTCAGACAGCAATTCCCTAACCCCCAACTCAGAACACTATGAGGGAACATCGGAAAAAGCTAATAAAGCATCAGAGGATTCAGTATTTACATTAATACCTGACCTACTGCGTTTACCCTGTAACACTGGTAATTTGGATGATACCTCTGTAAGAGTAGTTGACATAACTGCAGCCATTTCCTGAAGAGTAAAAGCATTAGACGCACTAGAAGTACTTGGCGTTGCTTGTGTGGGTGTTAAAGGTTGTGACACTTGGGGAGAATTAGATGGCATATCCTGATTCCCTTCAGACTGAGAATCATCCTTAGGCATACTTTTATTACTTAAAATATGCTTCTTACATTGTAAGGCCCTTTCAGTACAAGAGGTACACAATGTAAGTGGGGGTTCCACAATGGCTTCTAAACACATAGAACAATTAGAATCCTCAATGTCAGACATGTTGAATAGACTAACAATATTTTCACTTTCAAAAAAAATGTACTGCGCCTTTAAAAAATAAAAAAGCATACAATTTTTCCAAAACTGCTAAAAAAGCTAAATAACTAAATCTGATTAGCAACACATATTTAATGTGCCCATAAATTATTGCACCTAAGAGCAATAGGCAAAAAATAACCTTATCAGGACATTTATAGTGAAAAAATACAATTTATTCAAAAAAATGACCCCTGCACCTCGCCACAGCAGAGCTGCCTACCTGTCCTTAAAGTACTTGAAAACGACTCTACCACGATCCGGTCATCAGAGCATAAGTTTTAGGCCTAACCGGAGCTCATGCCTGATGCCTAATGAGCCAAAATGTACTGTGCGTCGGAGAGCGCGAAAAATAGGCCCCGCCCATTAAGGGTGATCACAAACAAATCCAAAATACCGCATAGGAAGCGGTTAGAACAAAAAACCAAGTGGTTCCAAAAAACAAACTCATAATGCTGCACAAACTCATAATGCTGCAGCCCTTAATAAAAAATAAAATAACAAGCTGCCTCTCCCAGTGTCAATAACAAACACCCAATATGTCACTTTAAATCCTTTATTTTAACGTTTTTTGTGTAACACCTTTTTCCTTTAAAACCAGGTCCACTTTAACCCCTTTTATAGCAAAGAAAAATGTCAGTCATTCTGATATTACAGGTCTCCTCAGAAAAAAAGACTGAACATACCTCAATGCTTATAGCATGCAGCTGTTCTTCATTTCTTACACTATCTTCAGCAATCTGTGGGAACCAATGTGGATCTTAGTTACGTCTGCTAAGATCATCAACCTCAGGGCAGAAAACTTCTTCCATATCCCCCTGAGGAAAATAGTACACACCGGTACCATTTGAAAATAAAAAACTTCTTGGTTGAAGAAACTAAAACTAACATCTCACTTCACCTCTTCCTAGTATAACACAGGCAAAGAGAATGACTGAGGGTGGAGGGAAAGGGAGGGGCTATATATACACAGCTCTGCTGTGGTGCTCTTTGCCACTTCCTGTTAGCAGGAGGTTAATATCCCACAAGGATGAAATCCGTGGACTCGTCATATCTTTGTAAAAGAAAATGGGTAAGTTTTCCCCTGTGACTCTTACCATCACCCTAACTTACCCCTAAATCCAAACCCAAGGAAATACCCACATCTGCCATCACACAAACCCCCTGTATATAATATATATTTTTGGCATCCCCTTCCTAATTACCTTATCTTCCCATCTATATCCAAGCCTTCCTCACCCTTTCCCCATCTCTTCCAGCTTAACACACCCTTTACCCTTCTCTCGCTGTAAGAAAAATGGTTGAAAGGTTGCACAGTTATTGCTTTAACTTGTACAACTGTGTCTTTAAGAGAATGTGCCTTTAACAGAGTTAAACTACATTATAGAAATTATTGCAAGTGGCTGATACTGTAATTCACTGAGTCACGCTAGACTGGTAAAAAAAAGTGATATGCATCAGTGATAAGGAGCTAGACCTAGACAGAACACGGGTGTAACTCTGACAAGGGGGGCCACTTACTGACACCCTGCAACAGATGTAGGCTGAAAGATATGAGATATAGCAATACTTATTTGTGTGGTGTGTTCAGAAGTTAAAGGGACACTAAATTTTTTTCTTTCATGATTCAGATAGAGCATGCAATTTTAAGCAACTTTCTAATTTACTCCTATTATCAATTTTTCTTTGTTCTCTTCCTATCTTTATATGAAAAAGCAGGAATGTAAGCGTAAGAGCCGGCCCATTTTTGGTTCAGCACCTGGGTAGCGCTTGCTGATTGGTGTCTAAATGTAGACACCAATCAGCAAGCGCTACCCAGGTGCTGAACCAAAAATGGTCCGGCTCTTACGCCTACATTCCTGCTAATTCAAATAAAGATAGCAAGAGAACAAAGATAAATTGATAATAGGAATAAATTAGAAAGTTGCTTAAAATTGCATGCTGTAAATGAATCATGAAAGAAAACATTAGGGTGTAGTATACCTTTAAAGGGTTAATTATTATTAATATTATTTGCAGTGTGCTAAGTACCATATTATTAACATTGATATATATATATGAATAAAGCTATTGTGCATTATATGTTAAACAGAAATAATTGCTTAAAAATATACAGCAGACATGTATAATGCTAAGAAAGAAATATGACAAGGGTGTGGGCATAAGTCGAGGACTGACGTAATGGATAGTACCCAGGAATGCCCCTGATAAGCTTGGGTGAGGCTAAAAGCAGACTGGCCAGATGCTTTCGGCCTTAGTCCAACCTGCAGGGAGTGTCCCAGGGGTCTGTGAATTGATGCCAGAACTTCTGCATAAGATAACAGTATAAATGGGGCTACCTGTGGGCATTCTGACTTGAGACCTGTCGATGGATGCATTGGCAGTGTGGATTCCTGAAACCCCCCTCTCCTGTCAGATTGCCCAGATGTCTTCTCAAATTGAGCCACAAGACAAGATGATGAAATACGGTGTAACAGTGATGTGTATTATTGGTTTAAGCTTGCTAGGATTGTTTAAACTGTACAATACAAGTAGAAGTAACTTACATTGTTAGTAGTTGCGCATGCAACTTATTCATAACCTACATTGCTATCATTAATTGTAACTATAAATATTGCAGGAATTATAGAGTTATGTGGCTTTAACCAGTCCTGGGGTACTATGCCTGAAGATAACAAGTCTTGAAAAATTAAGAGAAGAAGTCTGTCTATAACAGTGCTAAATTCCCATAAAACCCTTGGGTGTATTCCATCTGGGCCTGGATTTTTATTTACATTAATATTATCCAGTATTTTCCTAATATCCTCTAAAGATATTTTCTAGTTTATTCCAAAGTATCCTCCATTGGTTCCTCTCTTGAGTATACTGAAGAAAAGAATTGGTTTAATACCTCAGCCTTCTTCCGGTCACTGTTAATCAAGCTACCCTCCACACACTTTAATGTACCTATATTGTCTTTCTTAGATTTTTTGCCATTTATATATTTAAAAAAAAACATTTGGGGTTTGACTTAGAATTCTTTGCAATTAATCTTTCATTTTCAAATTTGGCTAATTTAATTGCTTTTTTGCATGCTTTGTTACATTCCTTATATATTTGGTATGTTGAGTTTGTACTATTTATTTTCTTTGAATAATTTAAATGCCGTATGTTTTTCCTGTTTTCTTTTAACACATATTTATTTTGCCATATTGGCTTGGATTTATTTATTTTACTTTTATAACCATATGGTATGTGTTGATATGTATATTTATTTAACAAAGTTTGAAATATTATCCATTTATTCTCTGTATGTTTTATTAGAGAATACTTTGTCCCAATGTATGTTATTTAATGATTACCTTAAAGGGATAGGAAACCCCAAAATTGTCATGATTCGGATAGAACAAACAATTTTAAAACAACTTTCCAATTTACTTCTATGATCAAATTTGCTTCATTTTCTTGTTATCCTTGCTGAAGGAACAGCATTGCACTACTGGCAGCTAGCTGAACACATCTAGGTAGCCAATTAACAAGAGAGAAATGTGTGCAGGCACCAATAAGCTACTAGCTCACACTAGTGTAGGATATGTGCGTATTCTTTTCCAACAAGGGATACCAAGAGACAAAGCACATTTGAAAATAGAAGTGAATTTAATGCTCTATCTAAACCATGCAGGTTTAATTATGACTTTCCTATCCCTTTAAATCATTGAATGTTGCTTTCTTAAAATTAAAAGTCTTGGTTAAACCTTTAAGACACTGCTTATGGAAAGTGATTTCAAATGTGACCATGTTATGATCACTGTTACCCAAATGTTCTTTGACTTCAACTTCTATGTTTGATATTATATCTGTATTGTTTGATAGCACCAAATCCAATATATCTTTATTCCTAGCATCCTCCTTAAAGTGCCATAAAACATGTTGAGATCTGTGCATATCCTACAAAAAAATGGCTAATTAAGTAAAAACAGTTTGCATAAAAAAATTGTTTAAAAATTACTGCCAAGTATTTTAAAACAATTTTCAAAAATAAGCAAAATTATTTACATAACTATGCTGTCTGGAGAAGTCTGATCCACCTCCTCTTATCAGTGTTTAGCATCAGAAAAACAGGCATTGTATTTAAATTGAGTTCACAGCTTCTAAGCCTGCTCCAGCAGATGAGTGTTAAGGTCTTGTATTCTACCAAAGCAAAGGTGGATATAGATTCAGCCATAGAAGGAATTGTGTGTGTGTGTGGGGGGGGGGGGGGGGGGAGTTAGAGCTGTACAATTCAGAAATGTAAAAGAAAGGGTTAATGGCGAGGCACTGCAGTATAAATTTGCAGATAAGGTAATTAAAGTACATATTATATTTTGTCTCTTCCAATTTGTTTTATGTTTGTTTAAAAATGAACAACTCTTTGTCGGTGAGTGCTATTTAGGGTGAGCCAAGATATATAGTCCACAACAGATTAATTTACTAAACAAGAAAAGTTAATTTGTGGTAAACTGTCACATTGGAATGTATTACTCACCTTTGGTAATTGGAAAACTGCACACATACGGCTCCTCTCTATGCTCAATCTTTATAACAAGTGAAGGTTTCAAATGAACATATCCTGTATGGACATAAATCACAGGTTATGTGAGAAACCCATATATGGTTCCAAAATAAATCATTTCTAAGTTAAAAAGTAGATTCATAGGTCCTGCTGCTGAACACTAACTTGATTGCAAATAACATTGAGTAAAAAATTATATTTTATAGCAAAAAAAACAAACAAAATGTATGCTTACCTGATAAATTTCTTTTTTCCCCGGATATGGAGAGTCCACAACGTCATCAATTACTAGTCAGAATATCACTCCTGGTCAGCAGGAGTAGGCAAAGAGCACCACAGCAAAGCTGTTAAAGGGACACTGTACCCAAAAAAAATCTTTCGTGATTCAGACTGAGCATGACATTTTAAGCAACTTTCTAATTTACTCCTATTATCAAATTTTCTTCATTCTCTTGGTATCTTTATTTGAAATGCAAGAATGTAAGTTTAGATGCCGGCCCATTTCTGGTGAATAACCTGGGTTGTCCTTGCTGATTGGTGGATAAATTCATCCACCAATAAAAAAGTGCTGTCTAGAGTACTGAAACCAAAAAAAAGCTTAGATGCCTTCTTTTTCAAATAATGATAGCAAGAGAACGAAGAAAAATTGATAATAGGAGTAAATTAGAAAGTTGCTTAAAATTGCATGCTCTTTCTGAATTACAAAAGAAAAAATTTGGGTACAGTGTCCCTTTAAGTGTCACTCCCCTACCCATAATCCCCAGTCATTTGACCAAATGGAAAAAGGAATAACTCAAAAGGTGTAGAGGTGCCTGAGATTTAGTCAAAAACAACTGTCCATTCCATTCTTTGTAGGATGTTTAAAGGGACAGTCAAGTCCAAAAAAAACTTTCATGTTTCAAATAGGGCATGTAATTTTAAACAACTTTCCAATTTACTTTTATCACCAATTTTTCTTTGTTCTCTTGGTATTCATAGTTGAAAGCTAAACCTAGGAGGTTCATATGCTAATTTCTTAGACCTTGAAGGCCGCCTCTAATCTGAATACATTTTGATAGTTTTTCACCACTAGGGGGCATTAGTTCAAATGTTTCATATAGATAACATTGAGCTAATGCACATGAATTTACCATGGAGACAGCTCTGATTGGCTAAAATGCAAGTCTGTTAAAAGAACTGAAATAAGAGGGCAGTCTGCTGAGGCTTAGATACAAGGTAATTACAGAGGTAAAACGTATATAATTATAAGTGTGTTCGTTATACAAAACTGGGGAATTAATAATTAAGGGATTATCTATCTTTTAAAACAACAATAATTCTGGGGTTGACTGTCCCTTTAATGAAATAATGCGCAAGGTTTGTTTCAGCAAATAATTTTTAGAAGCTACAATAACTACTATTCTAAAGCCTGGAAAAGACCCTAAAGACTGTGGTAGTTACCACCCTATCTCTCTTCTTAAAGGGCCATTAAACCCAAACCTTTTCTTTCATGATTCAGATAGAGCATATGATTTTAAATAACTTTCCAATGTACTTCTATTATCTAATTTGCTTAATTCTCTTGGTATCTTTTGTTGAAGAAGCAGCAATGCATTACTGGGAGATAGTTTACACATTGGGTGAGCCAATAACATGGAGGTATAAATGTGCAGCCGCCAATCAGCAGCTTTTGAACCTACCTAGGTATCCTTTTCAACAAAGGATATCAAAGGGAACAAAATAAATTAGATGATAGAAGTAAACTGGAAAATTGCTTAAAATCACTTGATCTATCTGAATAATAAAAGAAAATAATTTGGGTTTAGTGCCCCTTTAATCTAGACACCAAACTATACGACCAAATCATAGCCAATAGATTGTCTAAAATAATTCCTTTACTAGTCCACCCTGATCAAGTGGGCTTTATCCCTTTGAGAGAAGGACCAGATGCCACAAGGCGCATATTTAACATTCTTACTAAAGCCTGCTCTGTCCTTAGACGGTGAGAAAGCCTTTGAAAGAGTAAGGTGGGAATACTTATGGAAGACCATGAAAGCATTTTTTGGCCTAAGATCTATTCTCTTTGGACACAACTCTTCATTAGCTTTGAGCAACTTGAAGAAATTCTTTCAGCCCTAAAACATGTTTACTTCATCTAGGCCTACCAAAATTGTCACCAGCACAGAAAACCCTTACTATTTACTTACTAATGTCTACCAAATTAGAAATAGCCAGAGCCTGGAAGAGCAAAACTTCTCCATCCCTTCCACAAGTTATCTCCACGGCAAAATATATCAAACAAATGGAATCCTATTCCCACTCAGTACTAGATAAAATAGACTTCCATATAGAAACTTGGCTACCGTGGACAGAAATATATCCTGACTGAGAAACTAGAATACTGTAGATAGAGAATCCTCCCCCCCTTTTTTTTCTCCCCCTCCTTCTGAAGTTCCATGTACTACTCCTTACTGCGCCTCTGTTTTATCACCTATCCCAAGGCTTTTCATATTTTTACTCAATGAGAACGGTATAATATAAAAAGGTATAAAATCAGATGATGAGGACTAATTTCCCAACCATGATCATCACTCCACCACAATCTCCTTTCCACAGATAATATTTATAGTTAATCTTTCGAACTTGTCAGAATGTTCCTTACTTTGGAGATGAATCTAATACATTTGTCAGATAAATGTTTGCCTTTTGTTTATGGTTGGGTACTTATTGTTATTATGTACTTTTTACAATTCTCCCTGTGTGGAAACATTGTACCCATTGTTATTTTTATATTTCTAATTTCCTCAATAAAAGAAAAAAAAAAACTTTAAAAGAAAACAAACAACTGTCTTAAATTAAGGGTGGGGTCATGGACTCAATATCCAGAAATAAATAAATTTATCAGGTAAGCATTTTCTTTCCCAAGATATGGAGAGTCCACAATGTCATCAATTACTAGTGGGAACCAATACCCAAGCTAAAAGACACAGATGACTAGGAAGGGAGAACAAGACAGGCAGACCTAAACAGAAGGCACCACCGCTTGAAGAACCTGTCTCACAAAAGAAGCCTCAGCCGAGGCAAAAGTATCAAATTTGTAAAATTTAGAAAAAGTATGCAGAGGACCAAATTGCAGCCTTGCAATCTGTTCCACAGAAGCTTCATTTTTTAAAGCCCAAGCAGCCTCATAGGCAAAACAAATAATACTTCTCAACCAGAGGGAAAGAGAAGTAGCAGTAGCTTTCTGACCTTTACGCTTCACAGGGCAAAGGACTGGTGAAAAACCTTAGTCCCCTGCAGGTAGAATTTCAAAGCATGCACAACATCCAAGTTGTGCAACAAGGTTCCTTATGAGAAGAAGGATTAGGACAGAGAGACAGAACAACAATTTCCTGATTAATATTTCTATCCGAAATCACTTTAGGAAAAAAAAAACAACTTAGTACGAAGAACCGCCTTATCAGCATGAAACATAAGATAAGGCGAATCACACTGCAAAGCCAAGAGTTCTGAGACTCTCTGAGCAGAAGAAATAGCAATAAGAAACAAAACCTTCCAAGATAACAACTTAATATCTATGGAATGCAATGGCTCAAACGGAGGCCGCTGCAAAACCTTGAGAACAAGGTTAAGGCTCCAAGGAGGAGCAACAGATTTAAACACATGCCTGATTCTGACCAGGGCATCTGGCACATCCGCCACACGCTTGTGTAACAAAATAGATGATGCAGAAAGCTGACTGACAATCCAGTCTCCAGACCTTCCTGGAGAAAAGACAAAATCCTAGGAATCCTGACCCTACTCCAAGATTAGCCTTTGGATTCACACAAATAAAAAGGCATTTACCCCATACCTTATGATAAATCTTTCAAGTAACAGACTTGCGACCCTGAATCATGGTCTCAATGACCAACTCAGAAAATCCACGCTTAGACAGAACTAAGCGTTCAACCTCCAAGCACTCAGCTTCAGAGAAACGAGATTTAGATGAAGGAATGAACCCTTAGTTAGAAGGTCCTTCCTCAGAAGAAACCTCAAAGGTGGAAGAGATGACATCTTCACTAGGTCTGCATACCAGATCCTGCGAGGCCATGCAGGAGCTATTAGAATTACCGATGCTCTCTCCTGTTTGATACGAGCAATGACTCGTGGAAGGAGAGCAAACGGAGGAAACAGATATGCCAGAGTGAAATCCAAGGGAACCGCCAGAGCATCTATCAGGGCAGCCTGCGGATCTCTTGACCTTGAACTGTACATTGGAGAGAGTTTCTTGTCGACTGATCTAGATCTATCCCCTAAGACAAATCCGAATGGTCCCCGTTCCATTGTCTGAACATGCATAACTGCAGAGCTCTCAAATGGAATCGAGCAAAGGGAATGATGTCAATGGAAGCGACCATCAGACCAATTACCTCTATACATTGAGCCACTGATGGCCGAATAGTAGACTGCAGAGAGAGGCAAGAGGAAAGAATCTTGAATTTTCTGACCTCTGTCAGAAATATTTTCATAGATATGGAATCTATTATGGTCCCTAAGAAAACTACCCTTGTAGCTGGAACAAGGGAACTCTCTTCCAGATTCACTTTCCATCCGTGGGAATGTAGAAAAGACAACAAGATCTCTGTATGAGTTTGCTTGTTGAAAAGATGGTGCCTGAACCAATATGTCATCCAGGCAAGGCCAAACAGAAGAGCCACAAACTGAAAGTGTTTGTCTAGAAAGGCAAATCTCAGTAATTAAGGATGATCCCTGTGGATGGGAACATGAAGATACGCATCCTTCAGGTCTATCGTCTTCATGAACTGACCCTCTTGGACCAAAGAAAGAATGAAACGAATGGACGGTATGAGAAACTTGTTGAGACACTTTAGGTCTAGAATAGGACAAAAAGTTCCCTCTTTTTTGGGAACCACGAACAGATTTGAATATAATCCTAGACCCTGTTCCCTAACAGGAACTGGAACTATCACTCCCAGTGACGAAAAGTCCCGAACGCAATTCAAGAATGCCTCTCTTTTTACCTGGTCTGCAGATAATCTTGAGAGGTGGAATCTGTCCCTGGAAGGAAAAGTTATGAATTCTATTTTGTAACCCTGAGATACTATGTCCACAGCCCAGGGATCTGTGACATCTCGTATCCATGCTTGATAAAACAGAGAAAGTTTGCCCCCCACTTGATCAGATCCCAGATCAGGGGCAAACCCTTCATGCTGACTAAGACTTAGCTGAGGGCTTCTTTGATTGCTTCCCCTTGTTCCAAGACTGATTGGGCTTCCCAGAAGACTTGGACTGCTCCTGCTTGGAAGAAGGAGAGGAAGACTTTTGACCTTTGAAGTTACGAAAGAGACGAAAATTATTTTGATGTCCTTTTAGGTCTGTGCTGTCTTGTAGTAGAAAAAACC
Source organism: Bombina bombina (assembly GCF_027579735.1). NCBI lineage: Eukaryota > Metazoa > Chordata > Amphibia > Anura > Bombinatoridae > Bombina > Bombina bombina. The sequence goes on from NW_026512257.1 coordinate 431,549, forward strand.
TTTTTGCATCCGAAAAATCTGAAATAATTTCTGTCAGACCAGGTCCAAACAAGGTCTTACCCTTGTAAGGAAACGCCAGAAGCTTGGACTTAGAGGTAACATCGGCGGACCAAGATTTTAGCCACAACGCTCTGTGGGCTAAGACAGTGAAGCCAGATATCTGGCTCCCAATTTGATAACTTGCATGGTAGCATCAGAAATAAAGGAATTGGCTAATTTGAGAGCCTTAATCCTGTCTTGGATCTCCTCCAAAGGAGCCTCTATCAAAATTTAATGGACAAGGGCGTCACACCGATAAAATGTGCACTTGACACCAAGGCGATACAACCGCAAGATGCCATTGAAGATGAACATACACCTTTTTCAAATAAGCCTCCAGATTCTTAACAATGGGATCCTTAAAGGAACCGCTATCCTCTATAGGGATCGTAGTTCTCTTAGCCAGAGTAGAAATGTCCTTCAAAAACGGGAGATGGGGAGAAAGGTATCTCTGGCGTCTCCCATTCCAGTGAAATCTCAATTGCACGGTCTGGAACCAGAAACACCTCCACAGAGGAAGAAACATCATAGTAATTAGTAAGTTTACTAGATTTCTTAGGGTTGACAGCGACAGGAGCATCGGAGTCGTCCAAAGTAGCCAATACCTCCTTTAACAGTACACAAAGGTGTTCAAGCTTAAATCTGAAGTTTACTTCTTCAGTATCAGATAAAGGAATTATACTGTCCGAGTCTGAGATTTCACCCTCAGAGGCTACCAACGTATCCTCCTCCTCAGACTTATGAGGGAGGGTAATCTGCGTAGCAGTAGGTGGAAAAGAAACCTTGCTATCTGAATGTCTAATTTCCTCTTGCGTTTTCCCTTTAACATAGGAAAAAGCAGACAATGCCACAGATGATACCTGTGCAGCAATCTCTGCAAGCGAATAACTCCTAGGAGATTGAGAGGAACCGCAGGGCATTGCATGTGACGCCATTGAGGCTTGGGACGTTACAGGAGAAAACTGTGGCCTTGCCTGAACAGCATCATCCTGGGAGACATTGAGCTCAGAGGCAACGCTCTTTCTCTACCTCAAGAGATCCAGCGAAGAAAAAATTGCATAAATGAAACAAAAATTGTATTAAAGTAAGGCCAGCGTGTAATAACTAAACAGAGTACTTTACAAAAGGTAAACTATGAAGAAATGTTATACTTAATATTCAACATTTTAATTGGTAAATTACTATCACTTTTAAAACCCGAATTCCGTAAGCTATAACAAAAAGTATGGCCGCTACACCTCAGCCTGAGTGAGGAGTCTAAACGGAGTCCTAATACACAAAGGGGAAATTATTGACCCATATAAATTTAATAGCCAAAGTTGTAATGCAAATTCAGGACAAATCTAGAAGTTTAGAAAATGCTCTAAGGACCGGAACGCACCAAGAGGGAGGTGCCTTTAGCGGTCCTAACATGTACACTCATAGCAGCAAGAAAAAAAGTCGGCATCGAAGAAGACACCGCTCCACTAGAGAACAGAAGTGGAAGCGGGTCACAAGCCGACAAAAAACTGCCCTGCCAAATGCCACGCGTTTCTGATGCTGAAGTCCCCGCCAAGAAACTTTAATGGCAGAATAAGACCGCAAAGAATAAAATCTAAAAGTGCAACACATAGTACAACAACCATTCTCCTAGTCTAGAAGTATTCCTAGTCTAACATTATATGAAAGACATAATTCACCCTCCATATAAACGACACTCTTTACGGTGTAAACTAGATAACCGCAGCATTACCTACTAGCTGCCAATATAGCTCTGGGTGATACATTTACTTACGTACCACAACAAGAAAAGTGAAAGATTACAAACGGCCCACAATAAAATACAGGGGAAAATACTTTATATCCCAATAAAAAGTAAAAAACCCCAGTCACAGTAGAAGTGCCTGCTCCCTGCCTATAAATACTCTTATAAATGATATAAATGTCCCGGATAATGTTGCAGCTCAACCTTATTAAAGGGACACTGAACTCAAATTTTTTCTTTTATGATTCAGATAGAGCATGCACTTTTAAGCAACTTTCTAATTTATTTCTATTATCAATTATTCTTCCTTCTCTTGCTATCTTTATTTGAAAAAGAAGGCATCTAAGCTAAGGAGCCAGCAAATGTTTAGTTTCAGAACCATGGACAGCACTGGTTTATTGGTGCTGTCCAATCAGCAAGGACAACCCAGGTTGTTCACCACAAATGGGCCGGCATCTAAACTTACATTCTTGCTTTTCAAATAAACATACCAAGAGAATGAAGAAAAATTGATAATAGCAGTAAATTAGAAAGTTGCTTAAAATTGCATGCTCTATCTGAATCACAAAAGAAAAAATGTGGATACAGTGTCCCTTTAAGTGCACAGTCTCCCATACCAAGAAGACAAAAGGCTTACCTGCAGTCTGGCCATCCAGCAGGAGGACAGCTTACAAGGCGTGAGAGGACACATACTCCTCACAGAGACCTGTAGAAAAAAAAGAAAGAACAGAGTAAACCTACTCTGGCTTTCTATACAAGGGCATCAATATGTTAGGAAAACGCAGTAAGGCCAACCTCACAAGTTCCCTAACTGCTTTAAAGCTACCACTACTCTACTGCAGAAACGGACGTGGACTACAGCTATACCCAAAAATCTTGCTTGTAGCGAAACGAAATCCAATTTTTCTTCAGACACCAAACTTCACCTCCTCCATTGACAGAGGCAAAGAGAATGACTGGGGATTATGGGTAGGGGAATGACACTTAACCCCTTGAGTGCTAATGACGGCTCAGAGCCGTCACAAATTGTCTCAGTCAGGTGCTAATGACGGCTCAGAGCCGTCATTAGCACTCTCCCACTTTGAGGGAGATCTGGGGGCTCCCACCAGCTCCTACCCCAGCGATCTGGCCTGCATAGTGACAGGCATCGCCGGGACTTCACATTATGCACGCTGACGTCACCGCGCAACTTTATTTAACATGAACAATGTTAAATATAGGAGCAGGGGGTATGCTGCTTAGAAGCCTGTATCTCAGGCATCTAAGCAGCTACAGACCCCCAAGACCCACCGTTGGAAAGGTAATCGCCTAACCCTTTCCAACAGGGTAAGTCTTGGGGATCTGAAAAAAAGAAAGAAAAAAAAAAAAAAACTCCTTTAAAAAAAACCAGGTGGCAATGTGCTTAGCACTCAAAGGGTTAAAGGGACACTGAACCCACATTTGTTTCTTTCGTGATCCAGATAGAGCATGCAATTTTAAACAACTTTCTAATTTATGCTTATTATCAATTTTTCTTCGTTCTCTTGCTATCTTTATTTGAAAAATAAGGCATCTAAGCTATTTTTGGTTCAGACCCTGGACAGGACTTGTTTATTGGTCGGTTAAATGAATCCACCAATCAGCAAGAACCCAGGATGTTCACCAAAAATGGGCCGGCATCTAAACTTACATTCTTGCTTTTAAAATAAAGATACCAAGAGAATTAAGAAAATTTGATAATAGGAGTAAATTAGAAAGTTCATAAAAATTGAATGCTCTATCTGAATCAAGAAAGAAAACATTTGGGTTCAGTGTCCCTTTAACAGCTTTGCTGTTGTGCTCTTTGCCTCCTCCTGCTGGCCAGGAGTGATATTCCCACTAGTAATTGATGACGTCGTGGACTCTCCATATCTTAGGAAAGAAACACATTTGCAATTATAAAAATTCTTCTAATGAAATCTGAAATGCATTGCAGTGTATCTGTCTTTAAAGGGACATTGTACACTTGATTTTTCTTTGCATAAATGTTTTCTAGATAACCTATTTATATAGCCCATCTGGGAGTGTAATTGTAACAATGTGTAGTTTTGCTTATTTATTTCAATAACGAGCTGATTTTCAGACTCTTAACCAATCCCCAAAGTATCAGATGTTGACTGATGTCTACAGATTCCTGTATGCTCCTGTTTGTGTCATGGGTCTTCTTATATGTAGGGGAGGGAGGGGCTTGCTCTTCCTGCTTTCTGAGCCCTTTTCAGTGGGTTTTCCAGCCTAACCTCTTCAACAGTGCTATGCTAAACTAGGAGCTTCTAAGAAAGTTTTTAAAAAGGTTTTAAACTGGATGTTTATATCAGTATTTGTACATAGTTTCCTTTATAGTAGTGTTTATTGCATGCAGTTATATGAAAATTGGTGTATACCGTCCCTTTAAACCAAGTATAAAAATAAATATATTTTATATAAACGCAGTTTGATTTTCCAATTCTCATATTTCTATAACCCCTATTTTAAAGGTAAGAGGTTTGTATTTAAAATACAATAACAGTGTTGGGTATGCAAAACTGGGGAATGGGTAATAAGGGGATTATCTATATACAGCATTTAAACAATAAAAATATTTCAAGAAGACTGTCACTTTAACCCCTTAACGACCGACGACGTATGCCATACGTCCTCAAAAAAAAAGCACTTAACGACCGAGGACGTATGGCATACGTCGTCGGTTTAACAGAGCACTGGAAGCGATCGGAATCGCTTCCAGCTGCTCTAACAGTATTGCAGGCTTGCCTTGAGGTCTAGGCATCCTGCAATACTGTTCCCGAGTGCCGGGACCGGATTGATCACTCCCCCACGAGTGATCACTTCCGGTTTCGCTCCACGTGGAGCCCGGCAGTGTTTCAGAGCATCGGAAGCGATCGGACACGCTTCCGATGCTCTGCTTGTGTGCTAAGTGCCTCGGTGGGTCGAGGCACTTAGTTAGTTATAAAATAAAAGTAATAATTAAAAAAAAACAAAAAAAAAAACGTATATTAAAAAAAAAGCCCTAAATAGCCCCCCCCCCTCCCCCTTCACTAGGCATCCAAGATGGCGATGCCCAGTGCATCATGGGGCCTCTGGGGGTGTCCCTAGCCTGCCTCATCATAGGGGCAAGCTAGGGTCATCCAATCTGAGCCTCCCACCCAAAAAAAAAAAATAATAATAAAATACCCCATTTGTCTGATCATGTCAATATTTGTAAATATTGACACTGATCAGTGTGGATCTCCCTCTCCTCACTTGCGATTTTGTTGGAGAGAGAGAGAGACCTGTTTTTTTTGCAGAGAGAGATTTAATTCTTTTATTTGTTAAAAAATATAGAACCAAAGGCTCTTTTCAGAGCCATTAACCCCTAGCTTGCCAGTGATCACTATAAATCACTGGCATTAGCATAGCTGCATTTTTTTTTTGCTGTCTGTGCATTTTTTTAGGGGTTAATTTTTGTTGTTGTAATTTTTTAAAAATCCAGAGGCTCTTTTCAGAACCATTTAGTTAATTTAATTTTCAGAGCCATTAACCCCTAGCTTGCCAGTGATCGCTATAAATCACTGGCAGTAGCATAGCTGTACTTTTTTGCCGTCTGTGCATTTTTTTAGGGGTTAATTTTGTTGTTGTAATTTTTTAAAAATCCAGAGGCTCTTTTCAGAACCATTTAGTTAATTTAAATTAATTTTCAGAGCCATTAACCCCTAGCTTGCCAGTGATCGCTATAAATCACTGGCAGTAGCATAGCAGTACTTTTTTGCTAGTTTATTTAGTTAATTAATTTAGTTTAAAAAAATTTAGTACATTTTTTCTGTGACAGATACAAAAATGTCACAGAAAATATATAGTGCTGAGGAGGCGTATGCCATCCTTGTGTCAGAGTCAGATGCCTCTATGTCTGACTCAGACCCCAATTTTGACCCTGCCATACGCTCAGATACATCACTAGATGCAGTCTCAACTGATAGTGATGTATTTGTGGCTGCTAGACCCCCTACCAGCCCCCCTGCTAGCCCCCCTGCCAGAAGGAGGCGTGTTGCTGCCATTGCTGCTGAAGAGTGGGTAACACCTCATCTCCAGAGGCCAGATATCCCACCCTTCACAGCAAATGCTGGCATAAATATAGATGTGGCAGGTTTTAGCCCCCAGCAGTTTCTGGAAGTGTTTCTGGGCGATGATGTATTGGGGAACATTGTCGCCCAAACTAATTTATATGCCCATCAGTTCCATGCTGCAAAGCCTGGAACATATTTGGCAAAGCAGCAATGGGCCCCCATCAATGTGCCAGAATTCAAAAAATTCTGGGCATTGACCATGCTGATGGGCATCATAAAGAAACCCTCCATTCGCTCCTACTGGAGTAGTAGCCCCATCTGCTCTACCCCCATTTTCTCCCAGATTATGTCGAGGAAGAGGTATGAAATGATTATGCATTTCATGCACTTCAGCGACAACAGCCTGTGCCCCCCTAGGGAGCATCCCCAATTTGACAGGCTGTATAAAATCCGCCCCCCTGATAACCCACTTTTCTGCCAGGTTTGCAGAGGCTTATACACCTGGAAGGAATATATGTGTTGATGAATCCCTAATGAAGTATAAGGGAAGGCTGGGATTCAAGCAGTTTATTCCTTCCAAGCGCTCCAGATATGGGGTAAAGGTGTATAAGCTCTGTGACAGCGAGAATAGGTATACTCAGGCCTTCCGGGTGTATGAGGGAAAGGATAGCCAACTTGACCCTCCAGGTTGCCCAGAACATATGGGAACCACTGGCAAGATTGTCTGGGACCTGATATTACCCCTAATGAACAAAGGGTATCACTTGTACTTAGACAATTTTTATACAAGTGTCCTTTTGTTCAAGCTACTGTATTGCTTTGATACAGTAGCTTGCGGTACAATTAAAAAGAACCGCGCAGGTTTCCCAGGACAGCTTGTACGCACCCGGCTACGAAGGGGGGAGACCTCAGCTCTGCGCCAAGAGGAGCTGTTGGCACTGAAGTACAGAGACAAGAAGGATGTATACCTTCTTACCACCATCCACACAGAGAGGACGGTGGCGGTTTCTGTACGTGGCAGAGCTGAGATCATAAGGAAGCCAGTGTGCATCAAGTCTTATAACCGGCATATGGGTGGGGTTGATCTGGCTGATCAGCTGCTGCAGCCCTACCTAATTATGCGGAAGACAAGGGCCTGGTACAAAAAGGTTGCAATTTACCTAATGCAGATTGCAACCCACAACGCTTTTTTGTTGTTCAAAAAAGCAAACCCCAGAGTTAAAAAGACTTTTTTACAGTTTCAGCTCCAGATTATTACGGGGATTTTGTACCATGATGCACCTGCTCCCCGGGCGGTGATGGGAGAGAGCAGAGTTGGGGCTACCCATTTTATTTTTAAAATCCCCCCTACTGCCACAAAGCAGAAACCACAAAAAAAATGCAGAGTCTGTACCAAGAGGGGGAAGAGAAGGGACACCATATATTACTGTCCTGATTGCCCTGGACAGCCTGCACTCTGCATTGGGGACTGCTTCAAGCGGTACCATACAATGGTCAATTTATAAAAAAATAAATACATTTGCTGTTATATATATATATATATATTTTTTTATTTTTTTTTTGGTTATGTTTACAGTTAGATGTTTTTTTGTTTTTTTTACTTTTACTGTGCCAGATTTTTACATTTCACTACTCTATTTTTTTCTAAAATTGGGCCTGTTTTTTTTTAACCAAAACCCCTGTCAAACCTATGCATGGGGGACATAGGTGTTCTCAGGGTGCCTTGCAGAAAACAACCTGAAGTATGTTTTTGTAATAACTTACAACAGTCTCTCCTAAATCATAGTCAAAAAGCAATGTGTCTGTAACAATGAAAATTGAAAAATTACCACCATATACTTTCTCCAATTTTTTGGGCTAAAACGGTTGCTTCAAAGGCATCAAAGCACACCATATACAATACCTTGGGGTGTCAACATTTAAAAAATATACACTTTGAATGCAATAAATAAACGTGGGGTATGCGATAGGCCCCAAACTAAAGATAGGCCTATCAGAAGAAATACTCTCATTTTTAATAACTAAAATCACAAGTCATAAAATTGTAACATAACCTTCCCAAAATCCTGGCAAACCTATGCATGGGGGGCATAGGTGTACTCAGGGTGCCTTGCAGAAAACAACCTGAAGTATTCTTTTGCAATAACTTACAACAATCTCTCCTAAATCATAGTCAAAAAGCAATGTGTCTGTAAAAATGAAAATTGAAAAATTACCACCATACACTTTCTCCAATTTTTTGGGCTAAAACGGTTGCTTCAAAGGCATCAAAGCACACCATATACAATACCTTGGGGTGTCAACATTTAAAAAATATACACTTTGAATGCAATAAATAAAAGTGGGGTATGTGATAGGCCCCAAACTAAAGATAGGCCTATCAGAAGAAATACTCTCATTTTTAATAACTAAAATCATGTAACATAACCTTCCCAAAATCCTGGCAAACCTATGCATGGGGGGCATAGGTGTACTCAGGGTGCCTTGCAGAAAACAACCTGAAGTATTCTTTTGCAATAACTTACAACAGTCTCTCCTAAATCATAGTAAAAAAGCAATGTGTCTGTAACAATGAAAATTGAAAAATTACCACCATATACTTTCTCCAATTTTTTGGGCTAAAACGGTTGCATCCAAGTCATCAAACCACTCCATGTATAATACCTTGGGGTGTCAACTTTTTAAATATAATCACATTTATGGAAAACAAATAAATTGGGGTATGTTAAAAGACCCCCAAAAAAGACGATAGGCAAAGAAAATATGTTAAATGTGAAAATAAATCACAAACACATATCAGACATTTGGCATTGCACCGCCCAAACAAGCCACCAAACCTATGCATAGGTGGTATCACTGAACTCAGGAGATGTTGGTGACCACATATTGGTGTCTTCTTTGGTAGTAACACATAACAGGAGCTGTGAATCCATGTCTAAAGTACAATGTATGTGAAAAATAACACAAAGAAATGAATGCGCAATAGTTTGACAAAGACTAGTGGTTGAATTAGTGTATGGAAAGTGTTAAAATACCTGCATTTGAAATGCCCTAGGATGTCTACTTTTCAAAAATATATGGTTTTATGGGGGTAAATTACATTGGCCGGCTTCAGAAATGTCTTAAATAGAACATGGGTGCATGGGATGTGAAAATGGGAAGTGTAAAAAATGGAATGCGCTTCCTAAAAATAAGGCCTTCTAGCCCCCAGAGAACCCAACACACCTATACATGGGTGGTATCACTGTACTCAGGAGATGTTGTTGAACACATATTGAGGTGTTTTTTGGCAGTAACACATAACAGGAACTGAGAATCCATGCCTAAAGTACAATGTGTGTGAAAAATAACACAAAAAAATGACTACCCAAAAGTTTGACAAAGACTGGTGGTTAAATAAGTTCATGGAAAGTGTGAAAATACCAGCATTTCAAATACCCTAGGGGGTCTACTTCTCAAAAATATATGGTTTTATGGGGGTAAATTTCATTGGCCGGCTTCAGAAATGTCCCAAATAGGACATGGGTGCATGATGACCGATGTGAAAATTCCAAGTTGAAAAACTGGAATGCACTTCCTAAAAATAAGGCCTTCTAGCCCCCAGAGAACCCAACACACCTATACATGGGTGGTATCACTGTACTCATGAGATGTTGTTGAACACATATTGAGGTGTTTTTTGGCAGTAACACATAACAGGAACTGAGAATCCATGCCTAAAGTACAATGTGTGTGAAAAATAACACAAAAAAATGACTACCCAAAAGTTTGACAAAGACTGGTGGTTAAATAAGTTCATGGAAAGTGTGAAAATACCAGCATTTCAAATACCCTAGGGGGTCTACTTCTCAAAAATATATGGTTTTATGGGGGTAAATTTCATTGGCCGGCTTCAGAAATGTCCCAAATAGGACATGGGTGCATGATGACCGATGTGAAAATTCCAGGTTGAAAAACTGGAATGCGCTTCCTAAAAATAAGGCCTTCTAGCCCCCAGAGAACCCAACACACCTATACATGGGTGGTATCACTGTACTCAGGAGATGTTGTTGAACACATATTGAGGTGTTTTTTGGCAGTAACACATAACAGGAACTGAGAATCCATGCCTAAAGTACAATGTGTGTGAAAAATAACACAAAATAATGACTACCCAAAAGTTTGACAAAGACTGGTGGTTGAATTAGTGCATGGAAAGTGTTAAAATACAAGCATTTGAAATACCCTAGGGTGTCTACTTTTCAAAAATATATGGTTTGATGGGGGTAAATTCCATTGACCAGCTTCAGAAATGTCCCAAATAGGACATGGGTGCATGATGACCGATGTGAAAATTCCAAGTTGAAAAACTGTAATGCGCTTCCTAAAATTAAGGCTTTTTAGCCCCCAGAGAACACGACACACCTATACATGGGTGGTATCACTATACTCAGGAGATGTTGTTGAACACATATTGAGGTGTTTTTTGGCAGTAACACATAACAGGAACTGAGAATCCATGCCTAAAGTACAATGTGTGTGAAAAATAACACAAAAAAATGACTACCCAAAAGTTTGACAAAGACTGGTGGTTGAATTAGTGCATGGAAAGTGTTAAAATACCAGCATTTGAAATACCCTAGGGTGTCTACTTTTCAAAAATATATGGTTTTATGGGGGTAAATTCCATTGGCCAGCTTCAGAAATGTCCCAAATAGGACATGGGTGCATGATGACCGATGTGAAAATTCAAAGTTGAAAAACTGGAATGCGCTCTCTAAAAATAAGAGCTTTTAGCCCCCCGAGAACCCGACACACCTATACATGGGTGGTATCACTGTAACCAGGAGATGCTGCTGAAGACATATTAGGGTGTTATTTGGCAGTAACCCTTAATATTATCAGTAAATGTATTCTTAAATTGCTATTTTGTCAAAAAATCAAATTATTTTTTTTCCCCCCCAAACTTTGGCATAGATTGGTGGTAAAATGGTTGCATGAAAAAAGTCAAAATACCCCAAGTTTAATACCTTAGGTTGTCTTCTTTTAAAAAATATATACATTTGAAGGGTTATTCAGGGATTCCTGACAGATATTGGTGTTACAATGTAACTATCTCCAATTTTGAAAAAACATGGTTTTGAAATAGCAAAGTGCTACTTGTACTTATTGCCCTATAACTTGCAAAAAAAGCAAAGAACATGTAAACATTGGGTATTTATAAACTCAGGACAAAATTTAGAAACTGTTTAGCATTGGTATTTTATGGTGGTTGTAGATGTGTAAGAGATTTTGGGGCTCAAAGTTAGAAAAAGTGCATTTTTTTTCATTTTTTCCTCATATTTTATATTTTTTTTATAGTAAATTATAAGATATGATGAAAATAATCATATCTTTAGAAAGTCCATTTAATGGCGAGAAAAACAGTATATAATATGTGTGGGTACAGTAAATGAGTAAGAGGAAAATTACAGTTAAACACAAACATCGCAGAAATGCAAAAATAGCCTTGGTCCCAGATGGTCAACAAATTGAAAAGTGGTCTGGTCACTAAGGGGTTAAAGGGACACTAAACCCAATTTTTTTTTCTTTCATGATTCAGGTAGAGAATACAATTTTAAACAACTTTCCAATTTACTTCTATTATCTAATTTGCTTCATTTTTTAGATATCCTTTGTTGAAGAAAGAACAATGCATATGGGAGAGCCAATCACACGAGGCATCTATGTGCAGCAACCAATCAGCAGCTACTGAGCCTATCTAGATATGCTTTACAGCTAAGAATATCAAGAGAATGAAGCAAGCTACGAATATCAAGAGAATGAAGCAAATTAGATAATAGAAGTAAATTAGAAAGTTGTTTAAAACTGCATGCTCTTTCTAAATCAGAAAAGAAAAAATTTGCGTTTTATGTCTCTTTAAGTAACAAATGTCTGTAATAAATAGATGTTATACCTGTTTAACACCAGCGCAGATTATGTGTCACTTATATGTGTTTTCCTCTTTGTCCCATTCCCTGTAGAGTTACATAAATTATTACCTAGAGACCTGAGGGTTTGGTAATTCTCCATCATCACATCCTTATAAAGCTCTTTTTGTTCTTCAGTTAAACAGCCCCACTCCTCCTCCGAGAAATAAACTGCAACTTCATCAAACTCCATTTGTTTCTTTAAAATGAAAACAAAAATAACTTTAAAAACAGGATTTATCTTATAAAGTGTAAACCACACAGAGCAAACTGACAGTGACAATGACCATGAACAAACCCACAGCTCAGTCAGTAACCATGAACAGCCCACGTGCTCACTCCCCCTGGGGTTGTGCTGTGTGTGTTTGTATAAAGACCACTCAGCACCAGATGTCATGCACAGCAGCTGATAAGTGAAAATATGACTAATCGTCCTCACCTCCCCAATCAGCATGTCGATCTCTGAGGTTTGGTTCTTCGCAGTCATCTTCTTGGCTCAGTCAACCAAGCAAAAGGCACTCAACTTGTCACAGTAACTCTGACCTACAACTAAAGAGAAGGGTGTAAATATTGCATATTAATGTACTGATCTGTGTCTACATAACTCAGACCTCACTGGAATCTCAGCTATTCAGAAAAACAAAAGAATTTGTGGCTTCAAATTTGATTAGCTATATAGCCCCATTTGCCCTTTCCCTGTGTAGTAATTTCCATTTAAATGACAATGATAAGGTTCTATGATATAAAACTGACTTGTTTTACTTAAAGAAACATTAAACCCAAACATTTTCTTTCATTATTCAAATAGAGAATGCAATATCCCAATGTACTTCTTATCTAATTTGCTTCATTCTTTAGATATCCTTTGTTGAAGAAATAGACATGTACATGGGTAAGCCAATCACACAAGGCATCTATCTGCAGCCACTGAGCCTATCTAGATATGCTTTTCTGCAAAGGATATCAAGAGAATTAAGCAACTGAGATAATAGAAGTAAATTAGAAAGTTATTTCAAATGGCATGCTCTTTCTAAATCATTAAAGAAAAAATGTGGGTTCCATGTCCCTTTAAAGTGTTTATTCCTACAATCTGACCTTATAGTAAAGATGTAACTATATAAAAAAAAACTGCCATAAGTACAGATAAAATTTGTATCTCCTAAGAAGCTATATTAAATTTAATTTATACTGACATTAAATCTATTGTAATGGCATCTTAAACATGTATTTTTATTTATTTATTTGTTTGTTTATGAATGTTCTTGTCCTGAATAAACCTACCAATAAATCTGTGGTAACTGGCTGTCTTTTTATCAGCCAGTTACCGTTCCATCCCTGGGGATGAACGGTGCACAAATGTGCATTACTTAGTGTGACAAATCAAACCTTCTCAGCGTCACAATAGAGGGGTGTGGGCATGAAGGGGTTAATGGCACACAGCTCTGGTTCCCTTAACCTTGCAACTCTGCAAAAGGACCTTAAAAGGAACACCTTATTAGCCCCCAAATCTTGTCCACACTGCTCTAATTAACAATTTCCCTGCTGCCACCACCAAAACTTTTAAATTAAAAGGGGAGTTTTGGGGAACCCCTAAAAACTCACACTATTTAACAATTAGGTAACGTGCATTTAACCTTGTCTCAACAGGAGTGTGAATTCGGATATTAGAGCCCAAAAGACAGAATGAGATTTTCTATGTGTTTAATAACAAAAATATCAATACAGGTTACACAGTGCAAAATTATAGAGGCATTCAAAATAACATACAAATGCAAAGCTACAGCTCTTTAAAAAGAAAATGGGACATGAAAAGAATTACACACAATATCTAATCTTATTACCAAGTTCCTTAGATATGTGGAGAATGCCGTTCCTGATGTTAGTGGTTTGGTCCACAGTGCAGTTCTGACTCAAAAGTCTTTCTGTTGCATACTTACAGTAAACCAAATTTTCTTTGTCTTGTCAAAGACAACGCCCGGGTTATAATTTACGAGTCCAGCCAATGCAAAGACTATCAGTCTCCAAGGGGAGGGGCGTTCTAAATTCCTACACACAGTTACACTACTAAGGAGGGTTTCTGAAAGCAGTTTTCACACACAGGAAAAAGCAATTCACATTAACCTTTTCCAAGCTGAGAACACAGTACCACCTCTGCGGGGTAGCCGATCCAGGTGTCAACTACTCCACATGATTGTATCATGGCACTTAGTGGTTTCTGTATCAATTTAAAAAGCTGAGAATAAAATACTTTTACATCTTAATTGTTACATATTCAAGAAAGGAAAAGTTCATGTTTAAAGTGAAAGTCAACTATCCACAACCTCTATTTCGCATATAAAAATACATCTTAAATTAAGTTGAGTTTAATTAATCAAATTTTTTTTTTAAATATCTATATTTAGCAGAGTAATTTACCTTGCAAGCCGCAACTCTATTTCGCAGTTCCTCCGCCCGCCTAAAACAAAATGATTTTTTGTGCGATGATGAATATTGATATACCTAATTGATTGGTCCCCCAGTGGTGTCTGAAAAGCTTCAATCTATGCCCCAACTAATGGTTTAAAAAAAATTCCGATCAAAGTACTAGCTACAACAAAAGTGACTAAAGGCGAGAGCACTGATTGGAGAACAGTTCAAACCGATAGCTCACCGAAAGAAAAAAAAAAACTTTTGAAGTGGGTATTTGAATTCCAGTACTATAATAAAAAGTAAGTTATAGGGGATCTTCATTACAACTAATTATTAACCCCTTAACGACCAGCACCGTACCCTGTAAGACGCTGGTCATTATGTCCTTAAGGACTGGACCTCTCTCTGCAGAAATCTCGCTAAAACTAGCGAGATTGTGCGTTTTCTGCATGCCCCACGAGTGGAGTGGGGAGGAGGGAGAGGGGGAATCCTGGTTATAATATTGAGGGATGGAAGGGGAGGGTATTGAGGGGGGGCAGCTACACTACAGAAAAAAAAATGTTTGTTTTTTTAATGAGCCTAATTTACAGCAAACTGGTTACTGGCAGACAGCTTCACTCCTTAAGGACCAAGAAAGTGCTATCTATGTCCACAAAAAAACAACAGTTAAGGACCAAAGATGTACATAGCACATCCTCTGTTAAACTGAGCGCTCTCAGGGTATTGCAGCATTGTGCAATACCCTTTGTTAAGCAAACAATGCAGAGAGGGCCACTCTGTGGCCCTCTATGCATCAGCCAGAAATGGCGCAGATCGTTAGTGGCGTGGGAGGGATAGCAGTGAGGCGGGTGGGCAGCCCTTCGCTGGAGGAGGTGTGAGAGGTGCGGGAGAAGATGTGAGAGGGTGGGACCGCTACAGTTAAGTTTTCGAAAAGGTATCTGGGAATGAGGGGGGCAGCTACACTACGGAAAACGTTTTTTTAGTTATGTATTTTTAAAAAAAAAAGAACAAAAAAACATAGGAAACTGGGTACTGGCGGACAGCTGCCAGTACCTAATATGGCGGCTAATAGGTAGAGGGGGGAGGGTTAGAGAGCTGTTTGGGGGTTATAAGGGAGGTTGGGGGATCCTACATAACAGAAAAAAAAAAAAAATATATATATATATATATATATATATAACAAAAAAAAAACTTATTTTATACTGGCAGGGAGGGGAGAGCGCTGATTGAGAGGGGTCAGGTGGTGGTATGTGTCAGGCGGGAGGCTGATCTCTACACTAAAGCTAAAATTAACCCCTTCACTGCTGGGCATAATACAAGTGTGGTGTGCAATGGCATTTTGCGTCCTAATTACTAAAAAGCAATGCCAAAGCCATATATGTCTGCTATTTCTGAACAAAGGGGATCCTAGAGAAGCATTTACAACCATTTGTGCCATAATTGCACAAGCTGTTTGTAAATAAGTTCAGTGAGAAACCTAAAGTTTGTGAAAAAGTTAACCTTTTTTTTTTTTTTTTGATCGCATTTGGCGGTGAAATGGTGACATGAAATATACCAAAATGGGCCTAGATCAATACTTTGGGTTGTCTACTAGAAAAATATATACATATAAAGGGATATTCAGAGATTCCTGACAGATATCAGTGTTACACTGTAACTATCGCTTATTTAAAAAAAAAAAAAAAATGTTTGGAAATAGCAAAGTGCTACTTTTACTTATTGCCCTATAACTTGCAAAAAAAGCAAAGAACATGTAAACATTGGGTATTTCCAAATCAAAACTCAGGACATAATTTAGAAACTATTTAGCATGGGTCTTATTTAGTGGTTGTAGATGTGTAACAGATTTTGGGGGGTCAAAGTTAGAAAATGAGTGTTTTTAAAAAAAAAATTATTATATTTTATAATTGTTTTATAGTAAAT
>NW_026512257.1:452666-465692 GCF_027579735.1 Bombina bombina
AGAGAGAGAGAGAGATAAAGAGAGAGAGAGAGATAAAGAGAGATAAAGAGAGAGAGAGATAAAGAGAGAGAGAGATAAAGAGAGAGAGAGATAAAGAGAGAGAGAGATAAAGAGAGAGAGAGATAAAGAGAGAGAGAGATAAAGAGAGAGAGAGATAAAGAGAGAGAGAGAGAGAGAGAGAGAGAGAGAGATAAAGAGAGATAAAGAGAGAGAGATAAAGAGAGAGAGAGAGATAAAGAGAGAGAGAGAGAGAGAGAGAGAGAGAGATAAAGAGAGAGAGATAAAGAGAGAGAGAGAGAAATAAAGAGAGAGAGATAAAGAGAGAGAGATAAAGAGAGAGAGATAAAGAGAGAGAGATAAAGAGAGAGAGAGAAAGAGAGAGAGAGAAAGAGAGAGAGAGAAAGAGATAAAGAGAGAGAGATAAAGAGAGAGAGAGAGAGAGATAAAGAGAGAGAGAGAGAGAGATAGAGATAGAGATAGAGATAGAGATAGAGATAGAGATAGAGAGAGAGAGAGAGAGAGAGAGAGAGAGAGAGAGATAAAGAGAGAGAGATAAAGAGAGAGAGATAAAGAGAGAGAGATAAAGAGAGAGAGATAAAGAGAGAGAGATAAAGAGAGAGATTTCATAATGAATTTGAGGCTGCAAGAAGCCACACCCTCCCACCCCCACTTAAAAAGTGTCGAGGAATTTTCTGGGCAAAAGCCAAAAGGTAGCTAGGCAACGCTATTTGTACCCCAATGCCAGAACCTCTGAGATCATGCAGTTATATATACAGATTATCTGGTGAGAAATCTACTTATATTTAAGTGATCACTAAAAGGCATCAGCACACATAACTTATGTACATATATATAACTTTATAGAGATTCCCTTTGAGAGACACAAGCCCACAGACACAGTACGTTATATACAAATATATTATAGTGAGACGCCCTGGCACACACTTTCCTCCCCAGCAGCTTATATAAGGTATATAAACAATTGTTTAACATTATAGGGAGGTTCCCTGTGCCTCACACGCACATAGCCCCCGCCCTCATACTAACTTCTATGCAGAGAAATCTCACACAGAGCATCCCTGAGTAATAATAGAGGCACACAGTTCAAACTCCGTACAGTATATACAGATATATAGCACAATACAAAGGTGTCTTACTAATATAGATACCTTGAAACTGCCACGATGAGGGTTGGGATAATAGCAGCGAGCTTCCGTCCAGCTAAAGAATGTGTGATGTCATATGACTGGTGAGATCAAATAGTACAGAAGAAAATAGCTGTGAAGCAGACGAGTTTCATTTGATAGCTGCAGCCATGTGACTACTGTGACATCACCGGTCTTGTAGCAGAAAGGGAACAAACCCTTACCCTGGTGGCTTTATGAAGGTGGCTATAAACAGTCTATTGTTCCTTTAGTGAATGATAGTTCTAATAGCTTATGTCTTTATGTAAGTTGATGGGAAAGGGGCTCTGTATAGTGTTATATATCTATATATAATGTAAAGGGGATATAGTGTGTGCCTCAGAAATTCCATAATATTATATATTTGTGTATAATGTACTGGGGATATGTTGTGTGTGTGTTTGTCTCAGAGGAAACTACTCCATAATATTTATCTGTGTATAATGTACTGGGGGTATGGTGTGTGTCTCAGAAGGAACTACTTATCAATATTATATACCTATATGGTGTGTGTTTGTATTATAGGGGAACTACTCCATAATATATATATATATATATATATATATATATATATATATATATATATATATATATATATATATATATATATATATATATATATAATTTTTCAGCAACAGAGCACTCTCACTTAAAGTGAAAGTAAATCCTAGCGCTTTACAAACGCTAGGATTTACTATTGAAGGGGACTTTCATTCATGAAGTATAAGGTACTTCATGTAAAAAGCTCCTTTATTTGATTCAATCAATCGCCGTTTTTACCTTGTACAGGAGCCCACGACAAAAACAATTTTTGGCTAAGCGGTGACGTTTTCACCTCTTAGCCAATAGCCATGCGGTAAATCCGGCTCCCATGGGTGCCAACCATTATTCACTTTAATAGCACAACTTTAATAGCACAACTGCCAGGGTGCTAGTACAAATACGTATAGTGTAACAAAAAACTTGCACTCGCTGGTCCTTTTTAAACAAACTCTTTTACTGTGAAAAGTAGTCACAGTAAAAGAGTTTGTTTACAAAGGGCCAGCGAGTGCAAGTTTTTTGTTACACACACTATATATATATATATATATATATATAATTTGTGTGTGTGTAATGTACAGGGGATATGGTGTGTGTGTCTCACTGGATTTATTTTTATATATATATACATATACACAGTGTTTGTGTGATATGTGTGTATATGTGTGTGTGTATATATATATATGTATATGTACAGGGGATATGGTGTGTGTCTCATTGGGAACTACTCCATAATATATATCTGTGTATAATGTACTGTGGGATATGGTGTGCGTGTGTCTCAGAGCGAACTACTCCATAAAATGATATATCCGTCTATAATGTACTCTGGTGTATGATATGTGTGTCTAAAAGGGAACTACTCTATAATATTATATATCTGTGTGTAATTTAATAGGACTG
The DNA here is from genome assembly GCF_027579735.1 of Bombina bombina. NCBI lineage: Eukaryota > Metazoa > Chordata > Amphibia > Anura > Bombinatoridae > Bombina > Bombina bombina. The sequence continues at coordinate 455,294 of NW_026512257.1, forward strand.
CAACTAACGATTATTTTTATAATCCATTAATTGGCTGATTTCCCCCCCCGACTAATCGAATACAAAAATATATATATATTTAAAATAGAATCCAAGCTATTTTGCCTGCAGCAGAGAAGAGGCACTCAGATGGTGTAGAGGTGCTCAAGATGCATAAGTAGGGTTTTGACAATTTCACCAAGGTGCAATATTTATCTTTGTTAACTCTCCACCAATACAAGTGGCCTCCTTACAAAGTAAGCCTGGACTTTATTCTAACATAAAAATATCTTGAATATCTATATGCACTGGTAAATAACCAGCTATAAGGTTAGGGAAAAAATATCTAGTCCGCTCTTAAAATAACATATTTATACTTAAAGGTTGAATTTGGTACATATTACAATTAATTAAAAATATATTTTTTAAAAAAGTCAAAAGCGCTAAGGACTAAATAATATTAACAGGACAAAGCCTTACACATTTATCTATACAGTACATATAATCAGCAATAGCAAGCAATCCGCTAATAAATTGTGCACACAGATAATAGTGCACATCAATTCAAATCACTCCCATCAATCTAGGGCTAGGTGTAAATAACAAACTCTGCACTATATCATGCAAGGCATAGTCCCAAATCACCTGATTTAATAAAAACAACCCACATGAGTATTCCTATTATTTCTGGGTTGCACATAAGCTAGGAGTTGTTATAAACTTTAAGGGACACGCAAGTCACATTAAAACGTTCATGATTCAGATAGAGCAGGCAATTTAAACATCATTTCAATTGACTTCCATTAACAAAATGTGCACCGTCTTTTTATATTTACACTTTTTGAGTCACCAGCTCCTACTGAGCATATGCAAGAATTCACGGAATATACATATATGCATTTGTGATTGGCTGATGGCTGTCACATTGGTACAGGAGGAGTGGAAAAAGACATAACTTTTAAACTTGTAAAAAAAAAAATCTACTACTTATTTGAAGTTTAGACTAAGTGCTATTGTCTTGTTACAATGCATTTGTTGATTACAGGGCCGGTTCAAGGCATTGTGCTGCCTGGGTCCGAAAATGAAATGACGCGCCCCCCCTAGTAAATTTATTGACTAACATATCAACCGAAAAAACAAAGAATGCTCAGACCTTTCCTGTGTGGGTAAACGGCTGCAATAATATTGAAGGTAAGTACCGTCTAAGCGGAGGGAAATTGAGTCAATATCAGTCACTATGTCAGGAAAGACTAATGAGACAGTTTGTTCCTACAACCCCCTATGAAGTGATGATATGAAAGTTCAGAACAGGCACATACCTCTGATTATGCCAAGTTGGACAAGGAATGTCGGGGAGGAGATTCAAACAGGCAGCCTGACCATTCGGTGGTCTCCGGGTTTACACCTATGGTGAAAAGGTATAAGTTACTCACCACTTGCCGTTGAGTAAACAGCTGGGTAGTGTGCGCGGGTGATGCCGCGTCTAGTTGGTCGGAGAGTACCGGAGAAGAAATTCAGGCAAGCAGCGTGACCATTCAGTGGTCTGCGAGTTTACACCTGTAGGGAGGAAGTTAAGTAACTCACCACTCGCCGTCTGGTAAACCGCTAGGTAGTGTGCGCGGGTGATGCTGCGTCTAACTCCTCCTTAATGATGACGTGGAAACAAAGGTGGCCGGGTCATCGGTGACGCTCACTGTGTAGAAGGGGGTTGTACCCAGTGTAAGAGACTCCGCTAGCAGCCTAATAAAGTGCCAAGTAACAGTGAATGTTCCGGTCCTCAGGGCTAGCTCAGCCATAGATACAGGAAACAACAAAAAACGAGGGGCATCTGGAACAGTAAACCAAGTGGGTTTATTCAGGCAATACAGGTGGAGCACTAGACAGTGTACAAGGTTCGGTAGGGCAGATCTGACGTGTTTCGTGCGTGCTCAGTGCGCTTCATCATCGATCTAGCTTGGCCACCCCCTTACTAAGAATGCCTGCATGCAACCAATATGTGTGTGTATATATATATATATTATATATATATATATATATATATATATATATATATATATATATATATATAATGTCCCTCCCTCTTTTCTCCACCTCTTTCTTTTAATTTTGCTGTCTGTCTAACAAGACTCATTTTGCATAATATTTTTTTTACATTTATTTAGTGCTGTTTTATACGCATGATAGAAAGTTGTAGCATAACCTTATCATGCACAAGACAAAAAGAGCCAGTCAGGGGTGACATTAAAGGTGGTCACCCTGATTGCCTCTTTTTGTCTTTGTGCATGATACGGCTATGCTACAACTTGCTATCATGCGTATAAAACAGCACTAAATAAATGTAATTTTTTTTTTAAATGGAAAATGAATCTTGTTAGACAGACAGCAAAATTAAAAGAAAGGGGTGGAGAAAAAAGAGGGGAGGGATATATATATATGTATATGTGTGTGTATGTGTATATATATATATATATATATATATATATATATTATATATATATAATCTCTATCTTTACATATCAATCTAATAGGATACTTGTTGGATTAGCCTTGTAATATTTTAGGTTCATGTATTTTAAAATATCTAACCAGTGCAAAACATTTCTGCATAGTTAATTGTTTAAGAGGCACCTGGGACATTATATTATATACAAATTAGAGATAACATGATGTTCAAACTATATGGCAAGATACATATTTGTGTGCCTTTTAACCCTATGTTAAAAAGTACTCTGAAATGTCTAGGCAGATAAGAAAATTGTACACTTATGTCCATATTATATACTAATAACTAACAATTAAACAAAACGCCATGCTTTTAACTTTTTGCAGAATTCCTGAAAATTAATACCTAAATTATATGGATTTTGTGCACAAACATTCAGGGTTTAAAAATTCAAGAAAGCAACAAAATAGGGAAGGTGGGACTGATTTAGAGCATTTACCTCCTTTGACAGAAATTTTCAACAACGTTTAAACTGCACAATCATAGAGCAAATCAGACACATTTTTATCAATGTTTTTCAGAAGGAAGCACACGTATTTGACTTTTATTTGCATGGTGCAACTCTACCAAGTCCCACATCCCCCTCTTTCCCCAATATTACAAAGCAGCCTGCCTAGTAAAGTAAACGGATTAGGTAAAACTGCAGTTTCTGCAGCAGCAGATGAAGCCATTACCTGTCTATCTGCTCTGTTATCTAAACGTGCAGTGAAGTAGAGAAGAAGTTAAACCGGGTAACCAGAAAAGACAAAATAAACAAATATCGCTCATGTAGTGGTAGTCTCCTCCGTCTTGAAGCCCAACCCCCCAATGGAATGTTCACTCGCTGCTACCTTCGGCAGAGGAGGAGTTATTTAGTGTAGCACAAACTGTCAATATGCAGCAAACTCTGAAAGGATCTACCGGCAAAAGAGCAGATGTGAGCTCTGCACTTCTCACTGCTAAGAAGGCTTTTACCTTAGTCCCTGAAATGCTGAGCCCTGTCAAGTGCCGCCTTGGTCCCATGGTTGAGCCGGCCCTGGTTGATTATGCAAATCTACTGTATTTTCTGGTCCTTTAAAAATAAATGTCTGTAGACGTCCGTTAGGCTAAAGGCATAACCGTAAAAAACACAATACCGTGTACAGGAGCTCTTTGGTGTGAAGCAGCTGGTGCTGTGCACAGACAACTAATTGCAAACCAACTACTTGATTATGAGATTCGTTGACAACTATTTTCATAATCGATTATTATCGATTAGCTTTTGCAGCTATATAATGTACTGAGGATATGGTGTGTCTGTGTGTGTGTGTTTCAGAGGGAAACTACTCTTTATTAAAGTGAAGGTCAATTTCAGGCCAATGGACTACTGAAATGTATTCAATAACATACCCTCATTCTAGTCGGTAACTTTATTTTTCACAAAACATTTTACTTCTTTATAAAAAAATAAATTTTTAGTATACTTTCCGTTTACATTGCGGCCTCCTCCCCTCCTCCACATTCCTTATTAGAATTAGTGACGTAGCAAGCGGTCCCACGCGCTCGCTACGTCAGTGAAAAGCTTGTGCACAAGATTTACAAGAAATACTGCGCATGCGTATTTGCAACGGAATCGCGCACTGCGGTGAAAATGTTGTGGTCGCGTAAGTGATATGTATCAAATAAGAAACGGGGGCAATATGCAGGCGTTTCCATGAACGAGCCTGATAACTCTATGACGCTATGAGGGAGTAACGCATGCACATAAGTTATTAGTGACGTTGCGAGAAAGGGGGCTGAACGCCCGGGGGGAGGAGGGGAAACATTGGAGAATCGAATATAACAATTTCTGACAATCAAAGTAGGGCAAGATGGCGGAACGGACGAAAAAAAGAGAAACGGAGCGACAATAAAAGTTAAAAAATTTAAGGTATGATTAAAATGTAAGATAAATGATGAAATGAACGTCAAACTCATTTCAGATCAACTGCAGAATGGCGTGAAACGAGTCACCAAGACTTGACCCTTCCCTTTAAGGGGTTTATAACTGTCTACCCTGGCCTCACCCCTGTTATTACTGGCATACGACCTGGGTGCAAAAGGGATCACTGCATGTGAGGGTTTATTAGCCCCAATAAAGTTGCATGCAGAGGTCCCTGTGGGTAATTTCAAACAATATTTTTACTGTTTAAATTGATATTAAAACTAAGAGGAAATGCACATTTTTGTGCTCAGTTCACCCGAGGGGACAGAATTGTAACTGGGATAAAGAATACATAAATAAATAAAATAACTGTTAAGATGCGTCCTAAAAAATATAGTTTTATTGTCCATTTAAATTTTATAGTATTATCTTAGGAAGATGGGAGGTTAGTTTTACTTATTGTAGTTTTACTGTATAGTTAAAGGGACACTGAAAACCAATTTTTTTCTTTCGTGATTCAGATAGGAGCATGCAACTTTCTAATTTACTCCTATTATCAAATTTTCTTCATTCTTTTGGTATCTTTATTTTGAAAAAGCAAGAATGTACGTTTAGATGCCAGCCCGTTTTGGTGAACAACCTGGGTTGTTCTTGCTGATTGGTGGATTAAATTCACCCACCAATAAACAAGTGCTGTCCAGGGGCTCTGACGCAAAAAATTGGCTGGCTCCTTAGCCTAGATGCCTTCTTTTTCATATAAAGATAGCAACAGAACGAAGAAAAATTGATAATAGGAGTAATTAGAAAGTTGCTTTAAAATTGCATGCTCTATCTGAATCACGAAAGAAGGAATTTGGGTTCAGTGCCCCTTTAAGTCAATGTTAAATTATTTTATCATTGTCATCAAAAACAAATCGCTACGCTTTGAAGACAACCTAAATATCTAACCAAATATGTACTAATTAGCTTAAATTTGTTTTGATGTCAGTGAAAGTTGTGTGACATAGACACAGATCTGTACATTTATATGTAAGATTTACAACTCTCCTCTATAGTTATAGGTCAGGGTTACTGTGAGTACCTGTTACTCAGTGTCACATATGTCACTAAAGGAACAGAACCAGTTCTTGAAGTATTGGGTTGATTCACGTGTAGCCAAGAAGAGGGCGACTTAGAAGAACCAAACCTCAGAGATCTACATGGTGACTGGAGAGGTGAGGACGATTAGTCATATTGGTCACTAATCTTCTGCTGTGTATGATGTTTGATGCTGAGCAGCCTTTTATACAACACACACAGCACAACCCCAGGGGAAGTGAGCACACTGACCATATGGGCTGTTCGTGGTCACGGCTGAGCTCTGGGTTTGTTCATGATCATTGTCACAGCCAGTTTGCTCTGTGTGATTTTACACTATATAAGTAAGTTCAGTTTTTGTTGGTTTGACTTTTTTCTTTTTTAATTAGAAGGAACAATGGAGTTTGATGAAGTTGCAGTTTATTTCTCGGAGGAGGAGTGGGGCTGTTTAGCTGAAGAACAAAAAGAGCTTTATAAGGATGTGATGATGGAGAATTACCTGACCCTCAGCTCTCTAGGTAATAATTTATATAACTCTACAGGGAATGGGACAAAGAGGAAAACACATATAAGTGACACATAAGCTGGGATTGTGTTATACAGGTATACAATCTAGGTATGTGCTATAACAGTCATTTTTTCCTAAAAGGGGCATGTAACCCAAAACTTTTTTTCCGTGATTTAGGTAGAGGATACTATTTAAAAAAAAAAAAAAGTTTCCAGTTGACTTCTGTTATCAGATGTACTCTGATCTTGTGTTATTCTTTGTTGAAGAGAATACCCTAGGTACATAGCTTGCACTTGTCTTGAGAATTATAGGGCAGTGGTTTTGCAAGAATGCCTTTTCAGGAGTAGGATAGCAGCAGTATTTGCACAATGTTTTAAAATTGTTAAAAGCTTTTCAAAGCACCCCCCTGAGCCAACCTACCTGCCTTAAACAAAGGATACCAAGAGAAATGAATAGAAGTAAATTGGGAAGTTTTTTTTATTTTTAACCTCTATATTCTGTTGAATTCTATAAGATACACAATTGTGTCTTACATCCTTAAATCATTACTTCTTCCAGTTTGCTCATCTAGCTGAGGCCCCACAACCATTATAGATCACACACTGTGCCTACCTGGCCCGTAGTGATCCTGTCATACATGTGTGTGTGTGTGTGTGATGTCATAATACACAGTGAGTGCCAGAGTCATAGGATCTTCTTCATTAGCTCTGGGTGAGGTAAAAAAAGACTATAGTGGGTCTCAATATCTGGTACCTGTCACCCCTCAGAGAGACAGATGACTTTTATTTCCAATTAATTATTTACCAGGAGGATAAATATATAATAGGTGTGGGGATAGGCTGAAAGAGAAATCTTATGAAGACATTTACAATTCGATACAAATGGGTAATTCAAATTGCTGTTTATTTGTATATACACAAGCTCTAGGGTGATTGTTTGTGGTAAAGGTTAAACAAACATCATTGTTACAATTTGGAAATGTGCATTTTATTGAAAAGACCAATTATTGTTTGGCACCATATAGTGGCTTCTTTCTCACATAAGTTCAAAAAAAGTGTCAGCAAACAATTTATTTATAAATGCACAAAAGACAGAAACGCAACATTCGAGATCGCTCCCCTTATTCATGAATAAGGGAGCAATCCGAAATGTTGCTTTCTGTCTTTTTTTTTTTTTTTTTTTGTACAATTTTGGGGTTTGGGGTGGTACCCCTTGTGGCGTGCAAATTGCATAGAGTGCTGGACTGATTTATTTTTTGGTTTTGAGATTGCCTTCTTTCTCACATAACCTGTGATTTATGTCCATACAGGATATATTCAGGTGAAACCTTTACTTGTTACAAAGATTGAGCACAGAGAGGAGCCGTATGTGTACAGTTTTCCAATTATCCGAGGTGAGTATATTAATTTTCTCTTGTGTAGTAAATTGATTTGCTAAACAGGGGTGCAGTATCAGGGGTATGATGTAGGTGTAACACAGGGGTGCAGTATGAGGGGTATGATGTGGGTGTAACATAGGGGTGCAGTATCAGGGGTATGATGTGGGTGTAACACGGGTGCAGTAATCAGGGTATGATGTGGGTGTAACACAGGGGTGCAGTATCAGGGGGTATGATGTGGGTGTAACACAGGGGTGCAGTATCAGGGGTATGATGTGGGTGTAACACAAGGGGTGCAGTATCAGGGGTATGATGTGGGTGTAACACGGGTGCAGTATCAGGGGTATGATGTGGGTGTAACACGGGGGTGCAGTATCCAGGAATATGATGTGGGTGTAACACAGGGGTGCAGTATCAGGAATATGATGTGGGTTGTAACACAGGGGTGCAGTATCAGGGGTATGATGTGGGTGTAACACAGGGGTGCAGTATGAGGGTATGATGTGGGTGTAACACGGGGGGTGCAGTATCAGGAATATGATGTGGGTGTAACACAGGGGTAGCAGTATCAGGAATATGATGTGGGTGTAACACAGGGGTGCAGTATCAGGGGTATGATGTGGGTGTAACACAGGTTTGCAGTATCAGGGGTATGATGTGGGTGTAACACAGGTTTGCAGTATCAGGGGTTATGATGTGGGTTGTAACACAGGGGTGCAGTATCAGGGTATGATGTGGGTGTAACACATGGGGTGCAGTATCAGGGGAATGATGTGGGTGTAACACAGGGGTGCAGTATCAGGGGAATGATGGTGGGTGTAAACACAGGGGTGCAGTATCAGGGGAATGATGTGGGTGTAACACAGGGGTGCAGTATCAGGGAATGATGTGGGTGGTAACATAGGGGTGCAGTATCAGGAATAGGATGTGGGTGTAACACACGGGTGCAGTATCGGGGGTATGATGTGGGTGTAACACAGGAGTGCAGTATCAGGAATATGATGTGAGTGTAACACACGGGTTGCAGTATCAGGAATACCATGTAAGAGAAAAAGACAGAGGCGCACAGGGCCAACTCAAGTGAAATATTTTATTGCAAGTGAGATACAGACACTTACAAGATTCGTAAGTGCTACAAAGCACATCTGTTGAGGCACTGTGTAAGTACAGCTGCTGATCCTCCACACCAGGGTTAGATTGAAATTTTCAGGCCACGGTATCCGGAACCCCTGCACTCATGACCATGGATAGGATTGTTAGACAGCTGGTCAGACGCTTGCTCCTGGATAGCCTAACGCGTTTCCCCCCGTCAGCGGCCGGGCTTCTTCACGAGGCAGTGATAACAGCGTATGTGTTTGGAGTTGCGCCTTTATTGTTTAAAGGAGAGACAGCCAATGAGTACGGTTTACGTGCACGTGACTTCCGTGTGACGTGCACGTAAACCAACCGTAGTCATTGGCTGTCTCTCCTTTAAACAATAAAGGCGCAACTCCAAACACATACGCTGTTATCACTGCCTCATGAAGAAGCCCGGCCGCTAAACGGGGAGGAAACGCGTTAGGCTATCCAGGAGCAAGCGTCTGACCAGCTGTCTAACAATCCTATCCATGGTCATGAGTGCGAGGGGTTCCGGATACAGTGCCTGAAAATTTCAATCTAACCCTGGTGTGGAGGTCAGCAGCTGTACTTACACAGTGCTCAACAGATGTGCTTTGTAGCACTTACGAATCTTGTAAGTGTCTGTTTTTATGGGTGTATCTCACTTGCAATAAAAATATTTCACTTGAGTTGGCCCTGTGCGCCTCTGTCTTTTTCTCTTACATGGTATTGCATTGGAGCTGAGGATTGGATTGCCAGCTGATTACAGGCAGCACGGACACAGCCAACCAACAATCCTTGGTAATTAAGGAAACCAACAAATGCCTTCCTTTTTCCTCAAATTTGGTATATAAAAAAACAATAACTATTAGATTGGACTCAGTCAGAACATTTTGTTTGGATTGGACTCAGACAATAATTTAAAGGTACAACACACTATTTAAAGGGATAGTACAAATAGGCAGAAAAAACTAAGAGTTATTTAATATCAATTTGTTTCTCTATTATAACTGCCTGTATTTCTTCATTTTGTTCTTCTATTTTGTTCTTTCATTTCCTGTTATACCTTGTAACTATTATTGGTAAGACATATATTTGTATGTATACTGATTTGACAACATACAATAAGGATATAGACCTATATTAAGATTATTTATTAGTCATATATTCTTTAGCGCAATTCATTCTGTTCATAATCTTAGTATCAGGACTATGATGTGGGTGTAACACACGGGTGCAGTATCAGGGTATGATGTGGGTGTAACACAGGGGTGCATTATCAGGGGTATGATGTGGGTGTAACACGGGGGTGCAGTATCAGGAATATGATGTGGGTGTAACACAGGGGTGCAGTATCAGGAATATGATGTGGGTGTAACACAGGGGTGCAGTATCAGGGGTATGATGTGGGTGTAACACGGGGGTGCAGTATCAGGAATATGATGTGGTGTAACACAGGGGTGCAGTATCAGGAATATGATCGTGGTGTAACACAGGGGTGTGCAGTATCAGGGGTATGATGTAGGTGTAACACAGGGGTGCAGTATGAGGGGTATGATGTGGGTGTAACATAGGGGTGCAGTATCAGGGGTATGATGTGGGGTGTAACACGGGTGCAGTATCAGGGGTATGATGTGGGTGTAACACAGGGGTGCAGTATCAGGGGTATGATGTGGGTGTAACACAGGGGTGCACGGTATCAGGGTATGATGTGGGTTGTAACACAGGGGGTCGCAGTATCAGGGGTATCGATGTGGGTGTAAAACACAGGGGTGCAGTATCAGGGGGTATGATGTGGTGTACACAGGGGGGCAGTATCAGAGGTATGATGTGGGTGTAACACAGGGGGTGCAGTATCAGGGGTATGATGTGGGTGTAACACAGGGGGGGCAGTGTGACAAATCACTCCTTCTCAGCGTCACAATAGAGGGGCGTGGGCATGAAGGGGTTAATGGCACACAGCTCTGGTTCCCT